>NC_041383.1:744916718-744940792 GCF_002162155.2 Triticum dicoccoides | reverse complement strand
GCTACCGGGTGCGGGACCTACAACCGGCGTCGCCGCTGGTGGGAGCCTCATCTTCTTGGTGCTGGGGCCAGCTGACTCATTTTTCCTTGTGGGCATCGCGCCGAGCTCACAGGTTTGAGCAGAGTAGCCAGAGACAAGCCTAGTGGCAGTGCGAGTGGGGAAGAAGGAGGGCTGGGGATTTCTATGGGAGTGGAAGAAGATGAGCAAGCGAGTCAGGAAGAAGGTGAGTGGGGGTTTTCTGGACGAGTGAGGAAGATTGGGGAGCGGGAGGAATTGGGGGGAGACGGAAGCGGGAGAGCGAGTTGTTTGTGTTTATAAGGCCCGCTGCACTAACTATTCGATTTTTCCCAAGAACCACTCTCTTCTTTTGCGTTGCAATTGATGCGGACACATTTGCAGTAAACACATGAAGCAATAGAGATGTCTCAACATGAGTCCATATTGTGCAGTTCCCCTGAAATCATCTTCATTGTCCTGAATCTGAACAGATAGGAAAATAGTAGCGATACTTAAACGGTGTTGCAAAACAGTAGCACATACCAATAGCTCGGCATGACAAAACATGATCATCTAGACGAAGGGGATACTGACCTGCCTGAGGAAGATTATATATAATTTCATAAGTCCTTGGTTGATTTCCACCTTTGGCTACACTGCTTGTTTGCTCCTCCACACATGATAGGATCGTTCCACACTGCATTCAGTCAGTCATCGTACGAATAAGCTAATTTCATCTTGCGATGGTCATTGTACCTAGTTACGAATGTAGGAATACCTGGAGCACCATGAGGTTAGCTGACAGTAGGTAGATGCAGCCATATAAATTTTGTGCGGTGCTACCAAAATTGAGGTTTGTATCCCTACCCATTATGGGAATTCTTCTTGAAGTTGGTAGAATGTGACGGCTTGTTCTTTGCATCAAACTTGCCTTTCCCCTAAAATTTGTTCTTGTTGTTTTGGGGCTGGTTGGGCTGGAAGTTATTCTCGTGTACCATGTGGGAACTAGAAGCTCCCTCAGTGACCCGAGCACATGTGTCTTTTTCTCTCGCCTTCTCCTAAAAATCAAGAGTGCTAATGAGATCCAAAACAGAAAAATCATGTCTCTTGTTTTTCAGATAAGTATCAAAATCGATCCACGAAGGTGGAAGCTTGGCAATGATGGTCCCAGCAACAAATTTGTCCGGCAACACACACTTAAAGTACTCAAGTTCCTTAGAGAGTGATTGTATCTCATGAGTCTGCTGAACAACAGAGCACTCATCAGTCATCTTGTAGTCATAGAATTGCTCCATGAAGTACAACTCGTTGCCAGCGCCCGTGGGCCCAAACGTGGCCTTGAGCGCAGCCCACATGTCTTTGCCGTTGTCAAGCGACATATATGAATCCACAATGGAATCGTCAAGAACACTCAGCAGGGCGGCTTTGAAGAGGGTATCCATGTTCTCAAAAGCTTCATGATGTCTAGGATTAAGATCGCCCTCAGGCTTACCCTTAGTGGTGTCATAGCAGTTCATGATTTGAAACCAATATACTACTCTTGTGCGCCACCTTTTATATTGCACCGCCTTAAAAGTAGGCAGCTTCAAAAGCGCAGAAAAACCACTCGGAGTAAATTGCCTATAATCAGGTTTTTGGATTGGATTGTTGAATGTATGAGCAATTTACTATGAGATTTAATCCGAATCAGCAGTAAATAGATCATGACGACAATTGCAAACATCAAAGTTATGATGCGGACTAAACTAGGAGGACATAATCACATACTGTACAGTGGGAGCAGAACCGCTATGATTGATGTTGTCACTCATGTCGTTGATGAAGAGGTTACCGAGGTCGGGGAAGAAGGCTGTTGTTGAGGAAGTCATCGCTGGCAGCAGTCACAGGAGTGTGCTCCCCAAAAACCTGATCGCCCCTCTCCCGTACAGGATCACGAAAGGCGGGGTTCGGAGGACTGTTGTCCCTTCTCGTGGTGCACGCCGGAAGGAGGGCTGGAGAAGAATTGCGTGGCGGTGCTAAGATCTGGAACGGTGCGAAACCATATTATACAGTGGCGGCTAGGGTAGAGCATGTCAGGTCGGTTGTGCGAGTACGACCAAGTATAATAGTAGGCCTTTGGCCTCCAAACCCCATGTCCAAGTCAATAATAGCCCCACCAAGGTTTGTCTCAAAAAATGGAGTAATTAAGGCATCCATTAGTCCATTTAGTATAAATACTATATCATTAATAATGGCCCCACCTTTTGTCTCACAAAGTATGTTGGGGCTCCTGCTACAACCGGCTACAAGTTTAGAATCCGCTTCTCTTCTCTCTCCTCTTCTCTCTCCTTCAACTAAGCACAAATACTATATTTAAATCCTTATAGTGTACTTATGTCATCTAATTGTAGTACTTGCTCTAAAGTTACTCTCCACTATGTAGTCTGAAATGCCGGGCATGCAGCGGGCGGTGCCCTCAGTCGGCGCGCCGCTTCAACGGCAAAAGCAGTGAGAGGTCGTGTCGCCCTAACTTGCCATCAATGTGGAGCGGTGGGCTCTGCTGGCGCCGGGCGGGAAGCATGCGCGGGAGGGGGGAGGGGTTTTTGTTGGGCCAAGAAGGTGAGAAGCCAACTTGGGATCGGTCCGGACGGGGAAATATCATGTGCTCCCATACTCTGCATATCTATATCTATACCGCTATATAGTGTGTGAATAACTTTGAAAGTTGGTCATTGGATGAAGCCAATCCAACGGTACAAAGATGGCAAATTCGAGCACTACTGGCCATTGGATATCATCTACATTCCACCAAATTCTGCCACATGTAGAATCTAGAAGACTCCATGGTTGAAATTTTAAGCATAATGCACAAACCACCAGAATCTCATGCATGCAATGCACGTGTACCTTACTAGTGACACTAGTCTATGTTACTACTCCCTCCTTTCCGGTTTATAGAGATGTTGGGACAAGAAGGAGTAGAGGCAACTAGGGACGCACCATGTCATGGGCACTCCGTACATGCTCGTGTGCATGTAGCGTGCGTGTTTTTCCATCGGTGCTAGCTCTAAGGCCGAGGCTGCGGTCGTCTTCGTCTCCGACTAGTCATTGGGCAACGACGGCAAAGAGGTGCTACAAGAGATGCGTAGGCGCCGTTATGTGCGAGTTTTGCCGTAGCACGAAGAACCGGACGTCGCCGCAGATGGCGCACGCCTCCATGCAGCCGAGTGTGTGCACATGCATGTGTTATTCATGTGCATTTTGCGGCAGAGTGTGTGTGCATGCACACATTGTGTACGTGCGTTGTGTGCTCTATGCTGTGAGCATATGTGCATGAGTTGGATCGGGTGGAGTTAGTGCGTTGGCGTGTGTACATGCGTGGCTGCATGTGTCCTGTACATGCATGGCTTGTTGCGTGGTTATCAATATAAACTATAAAACATCTTCAACTTAGCATCCTGATGTATCGTTTCTAGTGGTTACCGAAGAGTTCATGTTCTTGTATTTGTTTATAGGTGGGCAGGCGGCAAAAAACAGGGGAAAACGCGCAAGGTTCCTTGCAGACGCTCCACCGTGAGGTTCCTTGCTCCTTCTCAGTCGTCGGAAATCTATGTTCTTGAACTCTTTTCTTTTATGTGAGCTTTGTTCATCCTTTTGCCAACACACAAGACATCTAGCATGAAGGTGATCGTGTTATGCAAGAAAATGGAGATAATCAGATAAGCAGTGCGTAAGTGAGTCGTGCACTCGATGGCACCTACTACTACGCAATATTTTTTCTCCTCGATGGCACGTGAATAGTGCATGTACTCAACGACGGAGCACGGGATGGTAGCCATGACATGGTCAGCCCTTTTTTAGAGAGAGTACGTACTAAATAACTTTGATGTGTCCCATCAACTTGCAGAATGACGAGAAGCTTGATTACGCCTTCTCCCTCGCCAACGCGTGCGCGGTGGCTCGCAGCACGAGGAGAAACTTTTGCTTCAAGCGATGGACGTGCAACAGTTCATTTGGTGTCAGATTGTCAAAAGTACTACTGTAGAACCATCGACTTCTGGAAGAGGCAAAGAGCCAAGCGCAAGGTCACCTAGACTAGGCGTAGTGGGAGTAACATAAGTAGGGATACCTCCTTTTTTATTCTAGAAACAACCACACACGAATATCGAGGAGTAGAACAAATTTCCTGGAGTCCATGCTCAGCCCTCCACTATCTCTCTTCTCAGCTAGCCAGCAGACGCGCGGAGCCCATCGTCTGTTTGCTCATATGCGGCCCCACATGTCAGTGAAAACGCAAGAGGACCCACTGAACCTGCACATCTTTCACCTCGACGTGCTGGTGATGAAAAACAAATCCAATAAAGATCTTTGGTGGCCGCTTTTGGAGTTACTCAAGAGTAGTAAGATTCTATTTATAGTTTAACCCAAGATGCACATCATGTGGCTTCAATTACCACTCTATTTTCTTGCATGACACGACCTGGATGCTGGATGTCCCATGTGTTGGCAAAAGGAGGAAGAACCCGACCAAATCTTGGGTTGTGCTCTCGGATTAGACTAGTTGTGCTAACTTAAAAAATTTATTGTGCACCCCCTCCGTTCTTAAATGTAAGTCTTTGTAGAGATTGCACTATAAACCGCATACGGATGTATATAGACGCATTTTAAGTTTAGATTCATTCATTTTGCTCCGTATGTAGTCCACCTAGTGGAATCACTACAAAGACTTATATTTTGGAACAGAGGGAGTAGAATGGATGCAAGTTTTGGTATATGGGAAGAAGAGCACGGCCACCACATCCCACATCCGAGAAATGGCCCGGACACGACCCCATTGCCCTACCCAAACGGACAGAATCCAGGCAAAATGGAGGTCCATTTGGGGTCGTGCGTTGGAGTTGGCCTTACAAGTGGGACCGCAGTTGAGGAAACCGACTATCAGCAAACCCCCACCTCGCCCGCTGCGCGATGGCTGAGTTAGAGAAACGACGAGGTTGAAGAGATTGTTGTAGCATGGACTCCACGAAATATGGTGTCAGATGGAAGTCGTGCTGGTGGCGTGTGCCGTACTCCTGGACGTGAATGCTCGTTCTGGCCCATGCCACCCTACTACTCCTACTACTTATATAGTAGTAGTAGTATCGAGGATTCGAGGTGCTAGTTACGTATAGCGAACACATTAACATATGGCCCACCTCACACCGTGGCCCAATTTCCTGGAGTCTGTGCTAGGTTAAAAAGTGTTCTTTGTGAGGGTGGGTGGCTGGTCTCAAGTTTAAAACTTGTTGTATTATGTATACATAGACATAGAGATAGTGTAGTAGTTCTGAAATTTTGAACCCAAACATCAGAATGCAATTTCTACTGGACTCATCCGAGGACCTAGGATGATGGGATTCACAGCTACAGTAAAAACACCCACCCGATGCGCGAAGCATGTGAAGCTAGTACAAATAGTGTACTACTATTATTGATTGGCCTCATCCAATAACCTGTTGCAATGCACGTACATTATGTATTCGGAAAATATTTTTTTTGCCTCGTCGCAGCACTCACTCAGAGAAGCGACTCGAAAGCCATTCATAAATTTAGTAAGTTTATCACAGGCATATCATTTTATTACATACAACAGGTCATCAACCAACAACGACAACGAGGATACATTATAAATACTAAAGTTTTCATCACACGACAAATAATAAGGAATGAAATGAACTTCAACTCAACGAATCCTCGATGTTGGAAACACTTGCTTTGAACCGCAAGTGATTCACTGGGAAGAGCCATCTATTGTTAATCTCAAGACCAACACATGACTGATCATCCAGGCTGAAGCGGCCTACTATATCAGTACAAGGGTAGGGAACCACCGAAATGTCCGAGGTATAGATACAGTTGCTTCTCATAAATGGTAGTAACATTATGTCAACAACAGTTGGATCGCCTTTCACCATCATTAGATAGTTTTGTCCAATGAAGAGCGAGTTTTCTCTAAGACTACCAATTCTGTACCAGGGAGAAGGTGTTGGCGCTAGCACACTAGTATCCATCCTGAATACCATGCAATGGGTGTTGGAATAGGTCCGGAGAGTGCGACCATGGGAGAAAACACATGCTTCCTTAGTAGTAACATCAGCAGTGGGCTGTATACAGACAAGAAGGGGTGATCCATCGGAATAAGTTACCAGGCGCCACTGCGTATATGGGCCCTGCTCGTGATCATCACCATCGTCATCTCCCACTTGGTTATAAAATTTTTCAACTATAGGTGGTGGAATGTTCACAGGACCTTGGAAACACAAGAAGAAGGTTGAATTAGTAAAGGGAAACTTGCTAACCCGCATGCATGTGGATGAAACAATTATAATTACGGTGGAAGACAAGCATACTGAAACTACGAGGATCCCATGCAAAAACAGTGCCATGAGTGGTGGAAGCAAGCACAAGACCCTCGTATTGAATTGCATCATAGTACACATCCCTGTATAGAAACTAATTTTTGAGCAATATCCATCGAGTCGAACCACGAAGGATGGCAACAAGCTTGTCGAAGATAGCAACAACTTCATAGTTCTTGTAATTCCAAGAGCGGTTGGGAACTCGACAAATTGCTATCTTTCATAGAAGACAGTCACCATGATCGTATTTGAACGTGCGTAGAATACCGGTGTGCTCAACCTCTGGGCAGTCTGCTGAGATTTTTGGAAGTGGAACCCGGTGATGAGTGTACACATTCACAAGTTCCCACTCGCAGTTGTGCCCAATATAAACAACCCAATCTCCATTTGTGCCTGCCCAAGCCTTGCCCTCAAGCGATGGCATCTTAACATCACACGTATCATTATCAAGCGGCATCGACTTGCACAAGGCAAGGCCTCCGTCGTCCCCGCGCCAGTCATCAAGGTCATGGCGAAGAAGATAGGGGAGATCAAACCGCTCCTAGACCCTTGGGTTCCTCGTAATGATGTTATTAGTTGAGTCAAGAATGGTCTTGAACGAACCTGCCATGCTAGCCGTGGTGATCATGTCGCACCGATCAATGAGTTCCTCCACCACGTCATCTTTCAGATCGGGGCAAGAATAACGGGGTCATTTCCGGCCTGTTCCCTCCATGGAGAAGACGATTGAACAATGGCAGAAGGAAGGGTGAAGGCAAATGGAGGAGGGAGGAAGAGCATGCGAAAACAATTTCAAATCGAGAGGGAAAGGTGAAGAGTCAGTGGACAGTTGCCAGTTTTCCATGGTACACGAAGAGGCGCCCCGGCCTACACGTCCGTTCGGAAATACTAGTAGAAAAGGACTCGCCGTGATCTCACTGACATGTTGGAACGGGACCACATGTCAACGAAATATGGTGTGTAATTTCTCGTGCAAAATGCGATCTGGCCGCGTTGGCCCGAGGTGCCGCATTAGTTATCGACCTTTATCTTTTTAACATACAATCTGAATGGATAGCTCATGTGGTCATCACACGTGAGCGGATATATAGGTGGGTGAGGGAGTCCTGGATTAAGGGGTCCTCGGACAGCCGGACTATATACTTTGGCCGGACTGTTGGACTATGAAGATAC
This sequence comes from Triticum dicoccoides, assembly GCF_002162155.2. Classification (NCBI taxonomy): domain Eukaryota; kingdom Viridiplantae; phylum Streptophyta; class Magnoliopsida; order Poales; family Poaceae; genus Triticum; species Triticum dicoccoides. The sequence continues at coordinate 744,933,245 of NC_041383.1, read as the reverse complement.
AAGATAGAAGACTTCATCCCGCGTCCGGATGGGACTCTCCTTTGCATAGAAGGCAAGCTTGGAGATTCGGATATGTAGATTTCCTTCTCTATAACCGACTCTGTGTTACCCTAGCCCCCTCTGGTGTCTATATAAACCGGAGGGTTTAGTCTGTAGGACTAAGAACAACAATCATAATCATAGGCTAGCTTCTAGGATTAGCCTCATCGATCTCGTGGTAGATCAACTCTTGTAATACTCATATCATCAAGATCAATCAAGCAGGAAGTAGCGTATTACCTCCATAGAGAGGGCCCGAACCTGGGTAAACATCGTGTCCTCCGCCTCCTGTTACCATTAGCCTTAGACGCACAGTTCGGGACCCCCTACCCGAGATCCACCGGTTTTGACACTGACATTGGTGCTTTCATTGAGAGTTCCGCTATTTCATCGTCATAGGGCTTGATGGCTCCCTCCATCATCTCTAACGATGCAGTCCAGGGTGAGACTTTTCTCCCCGAACAGATCTTCGTATTCGGCGGCTTCGCACTTCGGGCCAACTCGCTTGGCCATCTAGAGCAGATTGATAGCTACGCCCCTGGCCATCAGGTCATGTTTGGAAGTTTGAATTACATCCCCGACATCCGCTGAGACTTGATCTTCGACGGATTCGAACCCACGACAGCTTCTCCCTGTAGCCACGATGAACACGACTCAAATATGTCATCGGACTATGCTTAGGAGACCACGCCTGTGACTGCCCTGGCCCTAGATCCAGATCAGATCGCGCCATCCGTGGACGGGGGGCTAGACCCCACCATAGAGGCCGCATACTCTACGGAGTTGGAGCTGAACACAGATTCAGCCTCTATCGAGGTCCGTGTCGTCGGACCCCCAGACTCGTCTCCGGATATGGGTTCCAAATCGCGTGTGTCCGCACCCGTTGATTGGGCACCGATCTTGGAGTTTACCTCCGCGAACATCTTTCAGCACTCGCCCTTGGGCGACGTGTTAAATTCATTAAGATCTCTCTCCTTGATAGGAGATTCTTGGCCGAACTATGTCCGGTGTTGGGGGTTGGGTGTGACATATGCCAAAGGATGGCTTATCATGGTGGGAGCGAGTAGAACGCCGCTGGTGCCTGGAAGCGGGATAAGGCGTAAACACGTACGCCGGCGAACTTTACCCAGGTTGGGGGCTCTCCGTGGAGATAATACCCCTACTCCTGCTCTGCGGGGTCTCCGCATGATCACTGTGGCACTAGTCATACAAGTTGCTCCTTGAGCTGTGTCTAGAGGTAGGAGAAGGCAAGGCTAACTCTTCCCTGCCCTAGGTAACTGGCTAGATCTATCAGAGTTGGAACCCTTTGCATGGGTGCCCTGGGGGGTTTATATAGGCCTAACCCCCAGGGGTACAATGGTAATCCGTCCGGGTGCTGGGCCCGGCTGTTAGTGTCTCCAGCTTCCGGCTTCTCCGCCGACCGTTGGGGCCCGCCGCCTGGTGGGCCCCGCCGGCTGGTTGGTGGCTGCTTACTGTAGCCGTGCCGTAGATGACAAGGGCTTGGTCATCTCAATGTGGCTACAGTCCCGCCGCCTGGTGGGAGGTCACTGTAGCCACACCGGGTCTCATCAACTTAATGGCATGCTTGCCTCGGGGCAAGGGACGGCCGCCTGCTGGGGGCCGGCCCCTCCTGAGTCCGTCTGGCTGGTCTTCCACCGTCTTCTGCGGGGTCAGTGCCCGATAGGGCCCGCTGCCGGCAGGCCGTACCAACAGGTAGTCGTGGGGAACAGGACTCCGCCTGCTTAGAGCGACGTCAGGGGAGACATTGCACAGTGCCCCGCCGTGCGGAGATCTCCGCCTGTACGGAGCACTGTAGCCACGCATGTCCCGGGCGTCGAGGGCGACATGCTTCACTGTAGCCATGCTCTAGCGTGTACTCTCGATGGGAGCCCAGGCTCTGGGGGCGTCGGGTGGCCGCCCTTTCTGGGAGCCGGCCTGCCGGAGCCGGCCGCTCCTAGTGTCGTCTTCTGGTGCTTGGCCGTCCCTCGATGGCCGGCCTCTGAGCCAGCCGCCCCCCGGAGGGCGGAGCTTCTAGCAGGGGTCTTTGCGGGACGAAGTCGGCCCAAAGTTTTGATGCGCCAAGGGACTCGGGTAAGGCTACCCATGGCCCATTACTCCGACAGTAGTCCCCGAAGCTGGTGAGGCGTCGTGGTCGTGGGGCCGTGAAGACCCAGCGGCTTCCCCCCTCATCGAGCTCCGGGAGAGCGCTTCGATCCGCCTTGCGGCGCGCCGGCATTTCAACCCGTCTTGTGGCGCGCCAGCTTCTGAGGCTGGCTTCGACAAGGCGGGATCGTCGGACAGCTTTGGACTTCAAGGCGGGAGAATAGGTGGCATGCCTGCTAAGCTTCCTCAGGCCGCCACCCGTTGCAAGGGCGCCACGCGGCGCCCGCCAGCCCGGCCAGCCTGCCACCCCAAGCACCCGACGGGACGTGACAGTGGGCCGGGCCCGCCACTACCGGGCCTTGGCGCGCGGGCGGATCCGCTGCGTTGAGGCAGGCGCTTGTGATTCCCTCGGTTATTCATGGCGAAGTAAGTCTGCGCGGAGAACATGGGGACGTGGGGGCGTGGGCCTAGTTAATCCACGTCCCACGCCCTGTCCCCTCGGCTTCATAGCCCAAGGGCTATAAGTAGAGGGAGAGAGGGGTGCGGCGGGGCACGCGCGCCCCCTCCCACTTCTTCTTCCTCCTCTCGTACTCTCCACCACAGTTGCCGCCGCTGCTCCTTGCTGGCCGTAGTGCTGCCGCCGCCGCCGGTGCGCTCTCGCCCCTCCCGCAACTCTGCCCATGGCTATGGCGCGTGAGAAAGGCGGCAACTGGGACGGCTCGACGGTCATTGAGGACCACATCACCTTCCTCCACGACACGCGTCGGATGCCCAATGCGGCATTTGTCAAGGCGCGGGTGCCGCTGGAGATGGAGATCTCGCCGGTGCCGCGTGGGGACGAGCGAGTCGTCTTCCACTCGCACTTCCTCCACGGCTTCGGCCTCCTGGCGAGCGACTTCTTTCGCTCGTTCCTCGACTTCAACCACCTCCAACCTCATCATCTGATGCCCAATACCGTGACCCTGCTCTCCGCCATGTTCACGGTGTGCGAGGGCTACATTGGCGTCCTCCCCACGATCGAGTTGTGGGGAGCGTTCTTCTATGGGAAACTCAGCACCTCCGGCAAGGACACGGCGGCCGAGTGTGACGGCTACGTCGCCGTGCGCGGGCCGGCGAAATGGAACGCCTTCCCCGTCATCAAGCTGGCCCAGTCGGTGAAGATGTGGCAGCAGTCCTACTTCTATGTCAAGAACGTAGATCCGGCTGTCGACTTCCTCAACCTGCCGCCCTACGAGGCCGCCCCCCCACCAGGCTCCGGCCCAACTAGGGGTACAAGCCGAAGCCAGTGTCAGCGGACGCGGCGGCCGCCATCGGCCGACTCTGAGTGCTCCAGGAGTCGGAGGGCCTCATGGCCTCCGACCTCCTCGTCGCCTTCGTTGAGCGCTGGGTCCTCCCGCTCCAGAGCCGCCCTCATTCAATCTTTCAGATGGGTGGGCACCGTGACCCGTGCCGGCTGTGCACGAAAGGGATGCCGCCTACCGAGGTTGCGCGAATGGTGAATGAGATCTCCGACCTCAAGGTGTCGAAGGAAGACTGGCGGTACGGGAAACGGCCTTACTCCTACCACAATCCGCCACCTGCCGTAAGTCCCTCGATTTCTTCCTTTAGATTTGTCTTTTGGTCTTGATTTTCTTGTGATTCGACTCCTCTCTTGAGCGCAGATTTACATGTCCGCGGCGGTGGCCGCCATCGTGGGGCCAGGTGGTGACTACCTGCCGAATAGGGCAGTGAGCGATGTGGACGACCCCGACTTGGGGGCGGCCACTCTGGCGGACGATGCAACAGGCGGCGGCGGTGGCAGAGCAGGCGGCTCCGAGGAAGGCGGCAGCGTGGAGACCTGGCCCGACGACGACGATGACGAGGATGAGCCGCTCCCCGCTCGGAGCATGGCCAACACCGGCGTCGGCCCCTCTGCTGGGCCGCCCGCTCGCGGCGGCAAGCATAAGAGGAAGCAAGGCGCTGCCCTATTCGGCAGCGCGCCGAAGAAGCCCAAGAACCCGGCCGCAGCGACCAGGCGGCAAGAGGCCGCAACCAAGGTGGCCAAGTATCAGAGGCAGCCGAAGGTGCCCGTCATGGTATCGACGTAAGTATCTTTCTCTGGCCTTCACTCCTTCTGCCGATTCGGCCTAAAAGTAAATTCCTTGGCGTGTCTTCATATCTTAGGGCCCCTCCCACCCTCGAGAAGTCAGGCGCCGCCTCGGTCATCAGGTCGGCAACGACCTCCTCCACCAGCCGACGGATCGATCCGGTCGCCGACCTCCAGGAGGCGATAGAGCGGAATGTGCAGGAGGCGCGCGATGAAGAGGTCGACCGCTTGGCGAAGGCGGAGGTGGACAAGGTTGCAGCCTCCGCAGCGAGGAGGCTGGCGCAAGCGGAGGCCGAAGCCGCAGAGCGGGAGCAGCTCATGGAGGCCGCGTGTCGCTAGGAGCCGCTGCTTGTGACGCCACTGAACACCACGCCACCTCCGCCGGAGTTCGAAGCGACGACCGGGGGAGCCGGCGATGAGCACCCGGTCATGGAGAGGGAGGGCAGCGATGTGGCCATGCCTGACGTCTTCGTGCCGCCGCCGCCACCGAATAGCGAACCGCGGGTCGAGCAGCCGGCCGAGCCGCCAGTGCCACCACCTGAGAACGTGGTGGTGACGGACCTAACTCCTCAGGTCCGCACACCCGTGCGCCGCCGTCTTGAGAAGGCGGCCTCGGTGCCGCGACTGCTGGAGACCGGAGCCACGAGCTCGTCGGTCCCTGACACCGAGGCATCCAGTGCCGTGCCGACCGGCTAGGTACGGGGAGGCGGGACGGGCGCCCTGAACCAGGCATCCCTCGACGTCCAGGCCAAGCTCCGGGCCGAAGCCGAAGCCCTTAGGCGCTTCAACAGGCGTTCTTGGAATCGCGAGCTGCCATCCGCGTAAGCTTCCTGCTTCTTCTTTCCTTTGATCTTCTTTCAACCTTCGTGGGGGCACGCCAGCGCACCCACTGGGTGTAGTCCCCAGGTTTCGGGCCGACTGCTGAGCAGGCGGTCCGGAACTTTATCTTGTCGAAGTTGAATGTTGACTTTGTCTGATATTCCCCTCTGCAGGACTACCACAACCTCCGTGTGGTCGCCTACAACTCCAGGGTTCAGGAGCTGGAGACGCAGACCGGCCATCTGTCGGAGAGCCGGAGTAAGCCTTGATTCCTTTCCTCTGCGGGGGCGCGCCAGCGCACCCGCGGGGTGTAGTCCCTGAGGTTCGGGCCGACTACTGAGCAGTCGGGCCGAATCTCCCCAGTTAGCTGCATCTTTCTTTGTTTTTTGACTGATGTTCTTCCTTCTCTTCCTTTCTTCAGGGGCCAACGCCGCCTTGCAGCAGCAGTTGGGCGAAGCCAACACCGCCCTGTGAGGCAAGGATGCGGAGTGCGGCAAGCTGGCCGAGGAGTGAGACCGCCTGGTCACTCAGCTTGCCGAACAGGTGGAGGCCCTCAAGGCGGCCCAATTGGAGGTGAATACGAAGGAGGCCGACTCCTCGTCAAGTTTGAGGTCGAGCGCTCCGCCTGCGCCGACAAGGAAGCCCAGATGACAGCCTGCTTCAGCAGCATTGAAGACTTGGTCGATGGTAAGCTTCATTCTCTTGGTTTCTTGTTTCGAACTGTCGGCCCTTATCTAGGCCGATCCTTTGCTTATAACTTTGGCCTTTCTCTCCCTCCGTCCACACAGACTTCTTTCCGGGCCATTCAGTTGCCGCAGTCCAGATGATTGAGGCCCAGTGCGAGGAGCGGAGGGCGGAGGGCGTACAGATCGCCGCTAACGCCCCCCGGACTCTTGGTGAGCAAATCCTTAGCATCCAGGCCTGCCTTCACCCTGCCCATCAAATGTTTCACCGCCTTCAATGTATCAGCGCCCAGGCAGTTTCCGCCCTCTAGCCAGGCTTGCCAGCCCCACGCACCCCAAGCCGGACTGCCGACTGGCTGGAGGTGGCGGCCGGACGCCTGGAAGCCTGGAAAGGCTCAGCAGCCCGGGCAGGAGCGCGACGGGCCTTGGAATTCATCAAGGCGTGGTACCTTGGGCTGGATCTAGCCCAGTTAACCACGTTTCGGCTAGAGGCGCAGGAAGAGCTGGCGGTGGTGGAAGCCGAGCTCATCAACAGGGCGGCGACGATCGCCGACTTCACCGACACCAGCGTCTTTGTCCTAGAGGTGGTCGAGGAAGGCGCCGAAGCGCCATAGGAGTAGCTCGGGCTGAACCCGGAGGACAACGAAGATTCAGCTGAAGTCATCGACTACAGCGATGAAGGGCAAGAAGGGGAGGAGGAGGAGGAGGAGGAGGATGAGGAGGAGCATAGAAACATCGACCCGCCAGAGGTTGGAGTGGACGGTCAGCCCCAGCCTGACCGGGCCTTAAGCAATGAGCCGCGCACCAAGGCACGACTGCTACTGGAGACGGCCAGACGGGGATCGACTAGCCGCCCGTTCCTTCGACGGATGCCACCGACTCCGTCCTCCAGCCCTCCGCCGTCCCGACTTCCGCTGCCGACTCTTCCGCCCAGACGGAGCCGCCTGCCGCATCAGGCGGCAGAGCCGACTCCAGCGTTCTGCCGGAGCCTTCTGCCGCGCCAACCGGCACTGTCCAGCCAGAGCCTTATGCTGCACCAACCGGTACCGCCCAGTCGGACCCTTCTGCTGCTCCTTAGGATTTTCTCTTTTCCCCTGTTTATTAGAGTCTTGGACAACTTGGTTAAGTTTCAGTTCCACCCGTGGGGTGTATGTCGAACTTTGTTTGAATGCCGGCCGGTAGGCCTTTATCCGTGTAAATATTCTATCATTGCTTATGCTTGCTGTGCCGACCTCTAGCTTTTCTTTCCTTTTGCTCCTTGGTTTTTTCCTTTGCCACCGTCCCTTGGCTATCCTCTTGCCAGCCAAGCAGCCGCTCTGCGGACTGCGGCTAGGTTGAGTACTTTAGCTGTTTGTGGGAGGGCTAGTACTTAGCCATTCGGAGCGTTGGTAATAAAAGCAGAGGCCGGCCGACCGGCTGCTCGGCAGCCGAACGACTAGGTGCGATGCCGACCTCAACTATATGTGTTTCTTCCTTAGTCATTTTTTCGTGTGGGGCACTGTTTTGCAACCCCTGCCCGCCAGGCAGTCGCTCTGCGAGCTGTGGCTTCAGACAAGGAAAGTTTTGGGTGCAGACACACTACTTGTCCAGCTGCAGGAGGCGACATATAGCAGAAAGCGGCAAGCCTCCGGGCCGACTGGTTGAACCCGGTGCCAGGCGGAAATAAAACTATGCATACTTATAGGCACAATACTTATCATATAGATAAAAGAGGGTAGTCCCCGAGCTCTTCTCGGGGGACCCGGAGTCTTTATACATAGTACAAAGGGTAGCGTGATACATACTGCTTTCAACTATAAAACCTTCGGAGGAGGTTTGCGTTCCATGGCCTCGCTGTCTCTTTGCCTGAATCATCTCTCTTGTGCGCTCTGGGCTTCTGGGCATCGATCAGATAGTAGGAATCGTTGCCCAACACCTTACTAATGATGAAAGGGCCTTCCCAAGGTGCCGAGAGCTTGTGCTGTCCGGCTGTTCGCTGGATCAGCCGGAGAACAAGGTCTCCCTCCAGGATGGATCTTGGCTTCACTTTGCGGTTGTAGTACCGGTGCAGACTCTGCTGGTAGATGGCTGACCGGCTGAGTGCCAACATCTGGCCTTGCTCCAGCAAGTCGACGCCGTCTTCTCGCGCCTCCTTGGCGTCCGCCTCGGTGTACATGGTGACCCTTGGGGAGTCGAACTCGATGTCTGTCGGGATGACGGCTTCGACACCGTAGACGAGGAAGAAGGGCGTGAAGCCGGTTGACTTGTTCGGAGTTGTGCGCAAGCTCCAAAGGACGGCCAACAGCTCGTCGAGCCAGCAGCCGGCCGAATGCTCCAGAGGCTCGACCAGTCGGGGCTTGAGGCCGGAAAGAATGAGGCTGTTTGTGCGCTCAACTTGGCCATTTGACTGCGGGTGGGAAATGGACGCTAAGTCCAGGCGGATGCCCTGCGTTACGCAGAAACGAGCCAAGGATCCTTTGGCGAAGTTGGGGTCGTTGTCGGTGATGATGCTATGTGGTATGCCGTATCGCGTGGTGATGTCGGCGATGAAAGTCACGGCGCTCGGCCCATTCAGCTTCTTGATTGGTTTTGCCTCTATCCACTTGGTGAACTTGTCCACATCGAGAAGTAAATGAGTCATGCCACCACGGGTCGTCTTGAATGGTCCTACCATATCCAGCCCCCAAACAGCAAAGGGCCAGGCTATGGGAATGGTCTTGAGTGTAGAAGCCGGCAGATGTGGCTTGGAGCGGAACCTCTGGCACCCTTGACACTTCTGAACTAGTTCTTTGGCCTCTTCTAGAGCAGTCGGCCAAAAGAATCCGTGACGGAAAGCCTTGGCCACCAGTGATCTTGAAGCCACGTGGTGGTTGTACTAGTGATACAAGTTGCTCCTTGAGCTGTGTCTAGAGGTAGGAGAAGGCAAGGCTAGCTCTTCCTTGCCCTAGGTAACTGGCTTGATCTATCAGAGTTGTAACCCTTTGCATGGGTGCCCTGGGGGTTTATATAGGCCTACCCCCCAGGGGTACAATGGTAATCCGTCCGGGTGCTGGGCCCGACTGTCAGTGTCTCCAGCTTCCGGCTTCTCCGCCGACCATAGGGGCCTGCTGCCTGGTGGGCCCTGTCGGTGTCAAAACTGGCGGATCTCGGGTAGGGGGTCCCGAACTGTGCGTCTAAGGTTAATGGTAACATGAGACTGGGGACACGATGTTTTACCCAGGTTCGGGCCCTCTCGATGGAGGCAATACCCTACTTCCTTCTTGATTGATCTTGATGATATAAGTGTAACAAGAGTTGATCTACCACGAGATTAGAGAGGCTTAAACCCTAGAAGCTAGCCTATGGTATGATTGTTGATGATGATCGTGAGTCGTACGGACTAAACCCTCCAGTTTATATATACACCGGAGGGGGCTAGGGTTACACAAGGTCGGTTTACAGAGAAGGAGATCTACATCCGAATCGCCAAGCTTGCCTTCCACGCCAAGGAGAGTCCCATCCGGACACGGGACGAAGTCTTCTATCTTTTATCTTCATGGTCCAACAGTCCGGCCAAAGTATATAGTCCGGTAGTCCGGATACCCCCTTATCCGGGACTCCCTCAGTAGCCCCTGAACCAGGCTTCAATGACGATGAGTCCGGCGCATAGATTGTCTTCGACATTGCGAAGCGGGTTCCATTTTCGAATACTCCAACATAAATTCCGAACACGAGGACCTTGTCTGGCTCTACAAGATAACATTCCATACACCACTGTAGAGAGAATAATAATAATCCACGAATTCAATCTGCTAACAGTTCTTCGAAAGGTGACATCACGCCATGGTCCGGTTTTTATTTGAACCGTTTTCCCACAATCTGCCTCTGCACATATTGCGAGGCGATTTCTTTGGCACGCCTTGTCAAAGCAGAGATCGTGTCCCCTTATCGCGGGATCTTCATCAATGCGGGTATGGGTAACCCAACCAGCGCCATTAATCGAGGCGCCTGGAAAAATAAGAGATTTCGAGAGGCAAGTGGTGAGGCGCATACTCATGTTGCCTTTATAATGGGGCAGAGATCTCCCATTTTCCCCCGCGCCTTCTTCCTCCTTTGCTCATCCGTTCTCGCACCCTCAAGCTCCAGCACCCAAGTTCCTCACCTTCTCCTTAAGACCGCAACATATCCAGAGCGGGAGGCAAGTGGATGGCTTCCTCTGTCACAGAGGAGAACACAACCAAGCTTCGGGAAGCCGGATACCTGGCCGCTAATATCGCGCACAGGCTTCCAACGGAGGGACAGATCACCCCTACGCCGAAGTCTCGGGAGAGAGTGGTATTTCTCCCTCATTTCGTCCGTGGACTAGGGTTTCCACTCCACCCTTTCGTCCGCGGGCTCATGTACTACTACGGGCTAGATTTTCATGATCTGGCCTCTAATTTCGTCCTCAACATCTCGGCGTTCATCGTCGTGTGCGAGGCCTTCCTCCGCATCAAGCCTCACTTCAGCCTATGGCTGAAAACCTTCTGCGTGAAGCCGAAGATCATGAGCGGCCAATAGGCGGAGTGCGGAGGTTCCATGGTGGGAAAAATGCCCAATGTTATATGGATCGAGGGCTCCTACGTGGAGTCCATAAAGGGATGGCAATCAGGGTGGTTTTACATCACCGAGCCGCGCGATTCCATGGGTGGCGGCCCCCAAATTTAGATCCGGAATCCCCATGATGACCCACAAGTGTAGGGGATCTATCGTAGTCCTTTTGATAAGTAACAGTGTCGAACCCAACGAGGAGCAGAAGGAAATGATAAGCGGTTTTCAGTAAGGTTTTCTCTGCAAGCACTGAAATAGTTGGTGATAGATAGTTTTGTGATAAGATAAATAGTAACGAGCAAAAGTAAATAAAGTAAATAAGGTGCAGCAAGGTGGCCAAATCCTTTATGTAGCAAAGGATAAGCCTGGACAAATTCTAATAATAATGAAGGAGCTCCCGAGGACACATTGGGAATTATCGTCAAGCTAGTTTCATCACGTTCATAAGATTCGCGTTCGGTACTTTGATAATTTGATATGTGGGTGGACCGACACTTGGGTACTGCCCTAACTTGGACAAGCATCCCACTTATGATTAACCCCTATTGCAAGCATCCGCAACTAGAAAAAGGAGTATTAAGGTAAACCTAACCACAACATTAAACACATGGGTCCATATCAACCCCTAATGAAGTAACGCATAAACTAGGGTTTAAGCTTCTGTCACTCTAGCAACCCATCATCTACTTATTACTTCCCTATGCCTTCCTCTAGGCCCAAATAATGGTGAAGTGTCATGTAGTCGACGTTCACATAACACCACTAGAGGAGAGACAACATACATCTCATCAAAATATCGAACAAATACCAAATTCACATGACTACTAATAGCAAGACTTCACCCATGTCCTCAGGAACTAAAGTAACTACTCACAAAGCATAATCATGTTCATAATCAGAGGTGTAATAATATGCATTAAGGATCTGAACATATAATCTTCCACCAAGTAAACCAATAAGTATCAACTACAAGGAGTAATCAACACTACTATCAACCCACAAGTACCAATTTGTGGATTTGGATACAAGATTGGATACAAGAGATGAACTAGGGTTTGAGAGGAGATGGTGCTGGTGAAGATGTTGATGGAGATTGACCCCCTCCCAATGAGAGGATCGTTGGTGATGACGTTGGTGATGATTTCCCCCTCCCGGAGGGAAGTGTCCCCGGCAGAATAGCTCCGCCAGAGCCCTACACTACTAGGGAAAAGCCTATACACAGAATCTTAACAGCAGCGCGGCTCAAAAAGGAGCGCTGCTGCTAATTAGTAGTAGCGTGTGTGCGGGAAACCGCTGCTGATAAGTTTTTAGCAGTAGCGCGCTCTGTGTAAACCGCGCTACTACAAATATCGACCGGCGGTGTTCACCTAACTCCATTTAGCAGTAGCGCCGTGGCCCGAACCACGCTACTGCTACGGATGTAGTAGTAGCGCGCTTTTACTGAGATCACTGCTGCTACATTTCAAATTGGCACACTTTTTTGTCACTGTTAGCAGTAGCGTCGTGGCCCAAAGCGCACTGCTGCTAATTCCTTATCAGTAGCGCGTTTCTGCTCCCGCGCTACTGCTAACCCGCACCAACCCACCACCTTTCCCCACCCGTGCCTCCCCTCCCCCTCCTCTCTTCCCTTCCCCCTACCTCCCCACATGCTCCCACTCTCACTCTTCTTCTTCCTCAATACTTCTCCCCCTTTACTCTTTCTCTTCTGTCCACCTTTCTCTCTCTTCATTACTCCTACCTAACTACACCACCTCCATTAATGCATCTCCTTTCTCTTTTTCCTTTCCCCTCCATTAGTTGAAGTGGTCTCCCCCCAAATTAGGTAGCTAGGTAGATGTAGGATTTAGTTAAGTTACCTATTTGCCCCCTAACTAGATCTATCTTTGTCAAGAAGAGCTTTGTGCACTTTTGATCTCCCTACAACATCATCTCCACTGTGTGGTCGATCTCGATCGAGATAGAGGTGATGAAAGTTTCATGCTTTTGCAAAATGGAAATATGTTTATGTGTGTGTGTGATATGTTTGTGGAAATTGTGTGTGTGGCACGCCAAATTGTGCTTTTGAGTTGCCTATGTTTAGCCGAAATGTCGATTTATTTCTGTTTCGGCGAATTCCGGGCAAACTCTAGATCCATATATGTCCTATTTTTAGGGAAGGTCATGCCAAATTTTTGTATGACTTTGATGCATGCATGCATTTTTATAATAAATTTGTTTATTATTACCGTGCAGAGTTGACGATGGTCAGTGGAACGATGGTGGACAGGTGTATGCGGTCGGCGGTGCAGGACATGAAAGAAAATAACCGGACAGAGGTTTTATGTCCGTGTCAAAAATGCAAAGGAATAGTTTGGTTCGACCCCCATGACGATGGTCTTGTCGAAGTGCACCTGCTCATGACTGGTTTCATGGATGGCTATACTCGGTGGATAATTGAAGATGAGGATGACGATGTTGAGGATGCCAACGGGGCAGGCAATGATGACACGGGGCAAGACGAAGAGATGATCGATAATGGCGGCGGGGAAGAGGCTGGACATGTCGGCGGAGAAGGGGCCGGACATGGCGGAGGAGAAGGGGCCGGACATGGTGGCGGAGAGAACGACATGGACTCCACGCAGCAGAGTTCGTCGGTACTAAGTTCAATCATGCGGGACCCTCATGTTCAAGCATTGCTTCGCAAGGAGACGAGTACTGAGAGAGCTGCTTCTAGAGAGGAGGCTAAGCTGGAGCAACTGGTGGTAGACTCGAACACTCCATTGTATGATGGTTGCAATCCTGAGGTGACCCACTTGAGTTTCACGCTCCAACTCCTGAAGACGAAGGCTAAAAACAAATGGACCGACACTAGCCTCGATGAGCATCTCAAGTACCTAAAGGATGTTCTTCTCGCGGGTAATCTATGTCCTACTAGTGTTGATGAGGCCAAGAAGATCGTGTGCCCTCTTGATCTGCCACACGTTAGATACCATGCATGCATCAACGATCGCATAATTTATTGGAAGGAGCACGTGGAAAAAACAAGTTGTCCGGTGTGCAATGCTTCTCGATACAAGAATGCCGGGAAGAAATGTCCCCAGAAAGTTGTATGGTACTTACCGATCACTCCCCGTCTCCAGAGGTATTTTGTAGAGCCCAAGGAAGCAAAGCTAATGCGCTGGCACGCGGAGAGGAAGAAGCCCGACGATGGAGATGATCCGAAGCTGAGACACGTGAAGGATGGAAGCCAGTGGAGAGCGTTGAACAGCTTCTATCAGTATTTTTAATGTGATGCAAGGAACATCGTGCTCAGCGCATGTACCGATGGCATGAATCCGTTTGGCAACCAGAACACCAACCATAGCACATGGCCCGTGTTTGTATGGATGTACAACCTCCCCCTGGTTGTGCATGAAATCGAAGTACATTCACATGAGCATGCTTATTCAAGGGCCAAAACAACCAGGAAATAATATTAATTTGTATCTGGGGCTACTTCAAGAGGAGTTAGACACGTTATGGAAAACACCGGCCAAGACATGGGATGCCAGCAAAGGTGAGTATTTCAACATGAGAGCCGCGCTGATCACGACAGTGCAGGACTATCTCGGTTACGGATATGTGGCAGGCCAGGTGTGCCATGGATATTGCGGATGCACACGGTGCATGGATGATACGACGTCTCAGCAGCTAACGTCAAGGAAAGATGGCGTGTCTGGGAAAATCGTGTACATGAGGCATCGAAGATGGCTTGAACAGGACGACCCGTGGAGAAACCGTGGAGATCTATTCAATGGTCACACTGAGCATCGAGGACCTCCATGTAAGCGGAGCGGTGCCGAAATTGATGAGCTGTTGAAAAACTGGAAGGAGTGCCCCACGCTGGGAAAGACGATGAGAAAGGCGTCGGAGCCGCTGCTGAAGGTATGGAAGACGAGGTCTGTGTTCTGGGACTTGGAGTACTGGCACAAACTCGATACACATCATTGCCTTGATCAAATGCATATCTGTAAGAATGTCCTTGAGAGCTTGCTCGCAACACTGATGAACATGCCGGATAAGACCAAGGATGGGACGAAGGCAAGAAAAGACTTGCAAGATCTGAAAATCAGGGAAGATCTGCACATGCCGCCCCGTAAAATGTCAGACGAGACAGAGACGGAGACAGAGGCACGGGAGAAGAAGGGCAAGAAAATAAAGAAAGAGGATTATTGCCCCCCTTCTTGCTTCACCTTAAGTCAGGCTGAGATCAATGCCTTCTTTAAGTGCCTTACCGGAGTCAAAGTTAGTTCCGGTTACTATGGCAAGATAAGCAGATATCTAGACACGGACAAAAAAAGGTTCAGCGGGATGAAGTCTCATGACTGTCATGTGATGATGACGCAGATACTACCTGTTGCCCTTAGAGGGATAATGGACAAGCACATCCATGACACGCTTATTGGTCTCTGCAACTTTTTCGACGTCATCTCTCGAAAGTCGGTCAGTGTGAAGCAGCTCCAAAGGCTACAGGAAGAGATCGTTGTGATACTGAATGAGCTTGAGATGTACTTCCCGCCCGCGTTCTTTGACGTGATGGTGCATCTGTGTGTCCATATTGTGGATGCCATAATAGACCTGGGGCCGTCATTCCTGCACAACATGATGCCGTTTGAGAGGATGAATGGGATCATCAAAGGATTCGTTCGTAACATGTCTCGTCCGGATGGAAGCATCGTCCAGGGCTATTTGGCACAAGAGTGCATCTCTTTCTGTGAGAATTTTCTATGTGGTGCAGACCAGCCGCATGGTGTTAGTGTTGGTTTGCCCGTTAACAAGCACGATGGGAGGCTCGAAGGAGATGATCACTGCAATGGTCGCAGGGAACTACACGTGGCATACTCAGATCGACGCATCGACTTTGACAGAGCAAACTTGGTAGTGCTACAACACCTAGACAAGGTAGATCCTTTCGTGGCATTGCACAAAGAAATTATCGCAAAGAACTATCGTGACCGAGGGGTATGCAGGACGAACGCCGAAGTTACTAGAGAGCACAACTCCACTTTCCTGCATTGGTTCAAAGAGCATATTATTGCTAATCCTCCGGAGGAGGGCTCTAAGGACGGATTGCTCATATACAACTTAGCACATGGCCCCTCGCCCAACCTCATAACCTATCAGGCATATGATATCAACGGATACACGTTCTACACGGAGGCCAAAGATATGGACAGTGATGATCAGAACTCAGGGGTGACGATGGAATGCATGACCGGCAGCGACAACGACGCAACTGAACGATTTTATGGAAGGGTCGAGGAGATCTGGGAGCTTGACTACTCTGGACTGCACACCACGACGATGTTCCGTGTCAGATGGGCTAAGAATGTCGAAAGAGAAAGCTGGATTTTCACTACCATGACTATACCAGACGCCAAGAGTGCTACCGTGAACGCTATCCCAAAAAACGAGCCATGGGTACACGCTAAGCACGTGACACAATGCTTCTTCATAGCTGACCCGCGCAATCCCAGCCGTGTTGTCCTGAGGAGAGGCAAAAGGAACATCATTGGAATGGATGGAGTCGCCAACGAGGAAGACTATGATCAGTACGGCAACCGAATGAGGGAAGATGACGATGATGACGATGTATACATCAAAAGAAGAATCAATACTACATTACCTAAGAAAAATCGTACTCCATGGAAAAGGCAAAGTCACAATGAGGGGCTCAATTATTCTTCGACGAACATGAAGGGAAAGAAGCTGACTCAAAAACGAAAACGTCAGCACTGAGGAAACTTATGTTATCGGTCAAATGATGTCATATATATATATATATATATATATATATATATGCTCCTATTTTGTGTACACACTGAGCCATTATTATGCATGGGTCCAATGATGTGTAATATATATGTTCCTATTTTGCATACATATTTAACCATCAAATGATGCAATATATATCGCCCTCCCTTCGTTCACTGCCCTCGGGAAATAAAAGTGGGATAAAATAAAGGAAAAGAAAAAGGAAAACTGGCAGTAGCGAAGGTAGTAGCAGCGCGTTTTGCCTAAACCGCTACAGATACTGAAGTTAGTAGCAGCGTGTTTCGTATAAAGCGCTACAGCTACTGAAGGTAGTAGTAGCGCATTTTGTCCAAATGCGCTACTGCTACGTCCACTTAACCCAAAATTCTCACCCGCCCTGCGTCATCCCGCCTTTCCCCCCCAAATCCCCACTCTCCCCCGTCGCACCGCCGCGCCTGACCCGGCCCCGGCGCTCGC
>NC_041383.1:744912170-744916209 GCF_002162155.2 Triticum dicoccoides | reverse complement strand
GCACCCTCTGTAAACCCCCCCTCTCTCTCTGCTAGGGTTCTTCGGTTAATTTACTTAGGTTTTTACCACGCCCAATATGCGACCCTATCCAAAAGGAACTCGAAGGTCCCACCAAGGATAGACCCGCATATTGAAATGCTTTTTCAAGGTGGATATCATTACATCAACATTACATAATAGATGGGGATACATACAAGAGGCATACAATGCCACACATATACAACATCATCATACATAAGATCAACATCCGAACTACGGATGAAACACAAACAGAAACTCAAACAACATCCACCCTGCTAGCCCAGGCTGCCGACATGGAACCTATTCCCTGATCGAAGAAGAAGCAGAAGAAGAACTCAAGACAAGCAAGCATCGCTCTCGCGTCATGAACATCGCATAACCTGTACCTGCAACTGTTGTTGTAGTAATCTGTGAGCCACGAGGACTCAGCAATCCCATTACCATGGGTATCAAGACTAGCAAAGCTTAAAGGGAAAGGAAGGGGTAAAGTGGTGAGGTTGCAGCAGCGACTAAGCATATATGGTGGCTAATATACGCAAATAAGAGCGAGAAGAGAGCAAAAGGAACGGTCGTGAAGCTAGCAATGATCAAGAAGTGATCCTGAACTCCTACTTACATCAAACATAACCAAGAAACCATGTTCACTTACCGGACTCCGCCGAGAAGAGACCATCACGGCTACATACGCGGTTGATGCGTTTTAATTCGGATCTGGTGTCAAGTTATCTACAACCGGACATTAACAAATTCCCATCTGCCTATAACCGCATGCACGGCTTTCGAAAGATTATACCCGGCAGGGGTGTCCCAACTTAGCCCATGATAAGCTCTCGCGATCAACGAAGGATATACCTTCTCCCAGGAAGACCAACACTTAGACAAGCACTGGCCCGGGGGGGCTAAAATAAAGATGACCCTCGGGATGCGCGACTCCCAAGGGAAAAAGGGCTAGGTGAGGCAAATGGTAAAACCAAGGTTGGGCCTTGCTGGAGGAGTTTTATTCAAAGCGAACTGTCAAGGGGGTCCCATAAATCCCCCGACCGCGTAAGGAACACAAAATCCGGGAACATAACAGCGGTATGACGGAAACTAGGGCGGCAAGAGTGGAACAAAACACCAGGCAAACGGCCGAGTCTTCCACCCTTTACCAAGTATATAGATGCATTAATAATATAAGAGATATTGTGATATCCCAACATAAACCTGTCCACCATGGAGCAATCTTCAACTTCACCTGCAACTAGCAACGCTATAAGAGGGGCTGAGCAAAAGCGGTAACATAGCCAAACAACGGTTTGCATAGGAAAGGTGTCAAAGGTTAGAGGTTCATGGCAATATGGGAGGCTTGATAAACAGGTGATAGGTAGCGCAGCAAAGCGATAGAACGAAGCAACTAGCATAGCAATGATAGTAGTGAGATCCAGGGTAGCGGTCATCTTTCCTGAAATCCCGCTAGGAAGAAGAACGAGTCCATGAAGAAGATGAAGCCACGAAGATGAACCAAGCGTAGACGAACGAATCCTCACGATCGCAACGAAACGGGAACTATCGAGAAGAAGCACACAACAAGGTAAACACACCACACATGAACAAGACATGATACACAACAAACATGATGCATGACAAAGCTACATGAAGCTACTCATGGCAAGAGATGATGCAAACAAGAACAACACAACAAGGCAGGTTTAAATGAGGCCGGGGACAACATATAACAATTCCGGTAAGTCCTCATATGCATATTTCGAAATTGGTCCAGATCTGAACAAACATTAAGTTGGAGTAGTTAAGCAGCAAGTTAAGATGCAACAAGATGATCTACACGAGATTCTAGTCAAGTTACATATCAAGTTCATTTAATTCGGAGCTACGGCCTAGAACATATGAGCAAAAACAAGTTAAACATGGCATTGATGCAAAATGCACACAAACATCAAGCAAACACCTCAAAACAAGGATGCAACATGATAATGTGAAACTACATGCAAAATCAAGCAAGTTTCATATAGAGCACACTCAAAACGGAGCAACGGTTCAACACATGCACTCTATACAAGTTATGGAAACAATCTGTCCAAAACAGCAACTAGGCATCTTGCAAGCATCAAAACAACATGCTACAGGACCTCAACAAGAAAACAAAAGGCATGGGCATTATGTACAGGTAAAGCATTACAAAACATGAACACTGAGCTATCTCCATAAATCACTAGAACATGCTCAAACACACATGACAAGATTGCAAATAATAACAGTTCAGATTTTGCAGAAAATAACATCAGGTTGCAATGTTTAGTGCTATCAAACAACATGTTACAGGAACTTATCATGGCAAAGAAAAGCATGGCATGATACTACTAAATGCATAGAACAAAAGTCACATACTGACCATGAGCCAAAAAAGATCAGAAAATATGATGGCACCCATGTAAACATGGCAAGTTATATTACAGATTCAAACATGGTAGAAACAACGATAAGAAGGCATGTAGATGAGCTTGTGCAACTCACTACAGAGCAATACATGGCATGGCAAGGCAACCAACAGCAAGAAGGCATATTTATGAAGCTAAGAATGGCAAGAGCAAGTTCATAGGGTGCATGTATCACTAACAACAATCATGGTAACAACTGAACTTAATGTTAACAGGCTGACAGCAACATTATTTAGCAACTTTGGAGCAAGATTACAACAAGCTACAGCAGGCTATAATTGTAACCAGGGGCAGGGATGGATAGAGCATAACATGTAGAACAAAACACCCTTAGTGAACATCTCCAGATTATGCATATAATGACTTGTAGCAGCAGGTTTACATGGCATCACGAAATAACAGATTCAGCCTAGCAAAACAGCAGCAACGAGTACACTACTTAACAAGCTTGATTCACTCACCACAAGTCATTGCATGACAGGATAAGCATATCATCAGAAAGAAGCAATGTTTATGAAACAAACCAAGGCAAGAACAAGTTAATAGCATGCAAGGATCAACTACAACAACCTTGGCAAAATTGAATAACATGTAAACAATCTGCCAGGAAACATTTTATAGCAAAAGTAGAGCATGAAAATGACATGCTAGACTACTCCATAATTGCAACCAGGGGCATGAATGGATAGATAGTAACCATATGTTCAAAACATCCTTACTGAAGTATCTCAAAATATGCATGGATCTCTCTGTAGCATCAAGTTTACATGGCATCAAAATAACAGCAGAACAGGGACTAAAATCAGCAACATCACGAAGCCTAGTTTACATGCTTGTTCTAGTCACCACATTGATCACAACAATACATGGCATACACCATTGTAAAGATGGCATGGCATAGTTCAAAACACATGAAGACATCAACCTCATAGGATGCACACATCAATCATGGCAAAAATGACAAATGAGCATGTTCTGTTAACAGACAGCAGACAACATTATGAAGCACTCTTGCAATGATGATTCAGGCATCAAAATGAGCTCAAATGAACATGATTCAATGGAATGAAATGAAGTACTCGTTGAGAAGAACAATTTTACATATTACACGCACGAAACGGAGCTATGGATGTAGAGATATGATGCGATGAACATGGCATGATAATGTCAATAATTTCGGGACTTGGTGAAAAATGGACCTCGGGGAGAGTGGACGGAGGGGTTCCGGGACGGAGTGGCGTTTGGATCCGGGGATGGGTGGATCTCGTCCCGATCCTTAGATCCGGCTCCGGTGAGAACTCCGGCGAGGGCGGAGCGACTCCGACGAGCTGGGGCGCGGCGGAGGCGGCGGGACGCCGGCGACGGGAGGCGCGGTGGCCGGCGTGGGGCGGCGACATGGCGAGGGGCGGGCCGGCCAGAGGAAGATCTCGGGCGGCGGCGAGCTTCCGGCGAGGGGCGGTGGATGGGCGCCGGCGGTGGCGGAGGTTCGCGGCGGCGAGCGGGAGGTGGAAGAGATCCGGCGGCGGAGGCGGGGCTCTGCGCAGGGAGGCGACGCGGGCAGCGGCGCGCGTGGGTGACGCGGC
>NC_041383.1:744909126-744911768 GCF_002162155.2 Triticum dicoccoides | reverse complement strand
GGCCGCGGTCGGGCCGAGCAGGCCCGCACGGTCGGCGGCGAAGTGGGGCGCGGCCCGGGCTGAGGTGGCGGCGCCGGATTGGTCCACGAGGCGGCGGGGGAGACGTGGCGTGCGCTGATTGGCCCGGACAACGTGGCTGAGGGCGGCGGACACGTCCGGCAGCGTACGGACATGTCCGACGGGTGAGAGGGAGGCTAGGCTAGGGTTTCATCCGCGAAAATGGAAGGGGAGGGCCTTTATATAGGTAGAGGGAGCTAGCAGACTCCAAATGAGGAGCGGTTTTCGCCCACACGATCGTGATCGAACGGCGGAGAGCATGGAGGGGGTTAGATGGGTTTTGGGCCACTTTGGAGGGGTGTTGGGCTGCAAGACGAAAGAGGCTTTTACGGTTACCCGGTTAACCGTTGGAGTATCAAATGACCTCCAAATGGCACGAATCTTGTCAGGCGGTCTACCGGTGGTGTCCCAAGGCCACTTGGCAAGCCTCGGGCCATTCCGAGAAAGTTTAACACCCACTCACAACAGGAGACGAAAAGGGGAACGCCGGAGGGCATAGGAGTGCCGGATTGCAAAACGAACAACGGGGAAAATGCTCGGATGCATGAGACCAACACGTATGCAAAATGAAATGCACATGATGACATGATAAAATGCAACACGCAAGCAAATGACATGGCAACAACGGCGAATAACTGGCAGACACCTGGCGCATCGAATCCGGGGCGTTACAACACTCCTCCACCAACAAGAGATCTCGTCCCAAGATCTTAGGACCGAGATGGAAGGGAAAAGGGATGAGGTGAAGCAAGAACTGAAGAGAAGAAGCAAAGAATCGAGAGCACTCGAGAATAAGAGAGGAACGACGAGAATGACAAGCAACGAAAGCTCACGGCATCAGATAGACTATGAAACCACTCCAGTTAGAACGAGATAAGAAACGAATAAGACTGAAAGGATTTAAGCAGCACTCCGGCTGAAACATGGAGGAATAGAACACAAACTTGAGGGGATGGAATGATACTTGACGAGGTGAACAAAGCAATGCCTCCGGAAGAATTGAAAGAATGGAATGGAAAGAATTTAGAAGGGAGGATTGAATGGAGTTGTTGAGAAAATCAACAACGAAAGAATAAGCTTGTTGTGGTCTTATAGGTAACAACTCAGGATCATAAGGTGATAACCGGCCACAAATGGAAATGATTGGATAGCTGAGAAGAACTAAGAAATGCAAAACTCCACTTTAAAAGAATACGAAGAATTAATTACACTTCAAGACGTGAGAAGAAAAGATACTTGAGCTCCACAAACAAGAATCTTGATGAACTCTTGAAGAATGAATTAAATCATGAAGAACCACCATGAAGAACTCCGGTGACAAAATGATGATGCGATAGAATGAAGGATGAAAGAATAAGATGATCCTTGCGATGATTTAGATGGAGGTTCCGACAAAATAGTCGAGGAAAATTTGAACTCCGGAAAAGAAAAGATGGAAACACTTGGAACTAGAATTTATTCCTCAGGAACAAACTCCGAAGGAAGGGATTACTCACTTGGATGAAATAAGAATAAGATTTATTGTATGCTTCTGCTTCATCAAATTAAATTGATGACAAGCAATGGATTTTGCATACTACTTATTCTCGTTGAAAAAAGGATTAAGGGGAACATAGCACAAAACTTGAGAAAGTCTTCATGAACCACCGGTAGGATTGAAGAGAACAAAAGGATTAAAATGATAATCAAAGAAAAAGAATTTTGAATGATCCACCGTAAGGATTTAGAAATGACTGACGAAAGAGAATGAAACACCGGGAAGGATTAGAAGAACCAATATGCTTGAGGGGATTTAGATTCAAAAGAACAAAGAGATCATGAGCTGATTAAAGAACACTTGAACGAAGCACCGGGATAATTAGAGAACGATAGCTGGAATGATGGCCTCCGGTAAAAAGAAACAGAAAGCAACTCCTAACAAACTCAGGATGGGTAAGAAAGAATATCTGACAAACTGAAATAAATCGAGAGGATGACATAAAGCTAGAACCACGAAACTTCAAGAGAACGGACAAGATTTGGAGGAAAAACTCTTCTTCGATCTTCAAATGACGACGAGAAACACCACCAAAATACTGAGACACTCCGGGAGAATGAAAACCGAAAAGGTTGAGCCAACAATGAAAAGAATGTGAACGAGATCTTGGAGAAGGCATGTGACTGATGGAATCCATTCTTACGTCACACTTGAAAAGAATTAGGGATGGCTCCGGAATAATTTGAAGAGTCAGGTAAGATCCGGGAAAAGACCTGTGGGTTAGGGCCCACTGAAGAGATAACACCATTGGAAAGGATTGTTGAACAGATAAATGATGCACCGGAACGATTGAAAATATTTGAATAAGGTTGCAACCTCGAATTGATTGGAACACAGATGAATCTCATGAGATATATTCCGAACTCCGGAATGATTGAATGGCAAGAGGCAAACGAGCAAGGAGAACACTTCGAGGAAAAGAATATGATCAACCCGAAAAACTTGAATTGAGTCCACCGGAAAAGAGATGAAGAATGTCCACCGAAACGAGAATTCACCGGTTGAGATAATTTACGAAAGACTGAAGAGGTTCCACACGAATGAAATT
>NC_041383.1:744904154-744908821 GCF_002162155.2 Triticum dicoccoides | reverse complement strand
CGGGAAAAACAAAGGCAACTTGGAAGGGGAAATCGACGAATATCTTGAAGAGAAAACACCGGTTGAAATCATTAAGGAGAGAGAGGAAAGACTTCGCACGAGTAGGATGGATACTCGATTATGGACTCCGACTCGGAGATGAAAAAGGGAGGGCGGGTGGGAAAAGAAAACAACTGAGGATTGAACTCAAAGATGAAGGGACTTGAGTCAACTTGACGAGAAATGCACCGGATGAAAAGAGCTGAGAACCAATGATCGGAAAACCAACTGCGTGATCCTAAAGAAAAATTTGGAGGGGAAGAGAAGTGATTCAAAACACCTACGTCAAGATTCCTTACCAGAGCGACGAAGGGGCTGAGGAGTAAAAAGAATTCCTACTCTCCGATATAACTAGACTCTGAAAATGGATTATTCTAGACTCAACAACGGCCAAACTACACGATCAATCAAGGGTGGCTCCTAAGGTCGGTCGAGGCTCTGATACCAACTTGTCATGCCCAATATGCAACCCTATCCAAAAGGAACTCGAAGGTCCCACCAAGGATAGACCCGCATATTGAAACGCTTTTGCAAGGTGGATATCATTACATCAACATTACATAATAGATGGGGATACATACAAGAGGCATACAATGCCACACATATACAACATCATCATACATAAGATCAACATCCGAACTACGGATGAAACACAAACAGAAACTCAAATGACATCCACCCTGCTAGCCCAGGCTGCCGACCTGGAACCTATTCCCTGATCGAAGAAGAAGCAGAAGAAGAACTCAAGACAAGCAAGCATCGCTCTTGCGTCATGAACATCGCATAACCTGTACCTGCAACTGTTGTTGTAGTAATCTGTGAGCCACGAGGACTCAGCAATCCCATTACCATGGGTATCAAGTCTAGCAAAGCTTAAAGGGAAAGGAAGGGGTAAAGTGGTGAGGTTGCAGCAGCGACTAAGCATATATGGTGGCTAATATACGCAAATAAGAGCGAGAAGAGAGCAAAAGGAACGGTCGTGAAGCTAGCAATGATCAAGAAGTGATCCTGAACTCCTACTTACGTCAAACATAACCCAGGAACCGTGTTCACTTCCCGGACTCCGCCGAGAAGAGACCATCATGGCTACACACGCGGTTGATGCGTTTTAATTCGGATTTGGAGTCAAGTTATCTACAACCGGATATTAACAAATTCCCATCTGCCTATAACCGCAGGCACGGCTTTCGAAATATTATACCCTACTGGGGTGTCCCAACTTAGCCCATGATAAGCTCTCGCGATCAACGAAGGATATACCTTCTCCCAGGAAGACCCGATCAGACTCGGAATCCCGGTTTACAAGACATTTAGACAAGTAAAACAAGACCAACAAGACCGCCCGATGCGCCAACAATCCCGATAGGAGCTGCACATATCTCGTTCTCAGGGCAACACCGGATGAGACAGGCTACGAGTAAAACCAGACTTCGAGTTTCCCCGAGGTGGCCCCGCAGGCGGCTCGGTTCGGACCAACACTTAGACAAGCACTGGCCCGGGGGGGCTAAAATAAAGATGACCCTCGGGATGCGCGACTCCCAAGGGAAAAAGGGCTAGGTGAGGCAAATGGTAAAACCAAGGTTGGGCCTTGCTGGAGGAGTTTTATTCAAAGCGAACTGTCAAGGGGGTCCCATAAATCACCCGACCGCGTAAGGAACGCAAAATCCGGGAACATAACACCGGTATGACGGAAACTAGGGCGGCAAGAGTGGAACAAAACACTAGGCAAAAGGCCGAGTCTTCCACCCTTTACCAAGTATATAGATGCATTAATAATATAAGAGATATTGTGATATCCCAACATAAACCTGTCCACCATGGAGCAATCTTCAACTTCACCTGCAACGAGCAACGCTATAAGAGGGGCTGAGCAAAAGCGGTAACATAGCCAAACAACGGTTTGCATAGGAAAGGTGTCAAAGGTTAGAGGTTCATGGAAATATGGGAGGCTTGATAAACAGGTGATAGGTAGCGCAGCAAAGCGATAGAACAAAGCAACTAGCATAGCAATGATAGTAGTGAGATCCAGGGTAGCGGTCATCTTTCCTGAAATCCCGCTAGGAAGAAGAACGAGTCCATGAAGAAGATGAAGCCACGAAGATGAACCAAGCGTAGACGAACGAATCCTCACGATCGCAACGAAACGGGAACTATCGAGAAGAAGCACACAACAAGGTAAACACACCACACATGAACAAGACATGATGCACGACAAACATGATGCATGACAAAGCTACATGAAGCTACTCATGGCAAGAGATGATGCAAACAAGAATAACACAACAAGGCAGGTTTAAATGAGGCCGGGGACAACATACAACAATTCCGGTAATTCCTCATATGCATATTTCGAAATTGGTCTAGATCTGAACAAACATTAAGTTGGAGTTGTTAAACAGCAAGTTAAGATGCAACCAGATGATCTACACGAGATTCTAGTCAAGTTACATATAAAGTTCATTTAATTCGGAGCTACGGCCTAGAACATATGAGCAAAAACAAGTTAAACATGGCATTGATGCAAAATGCACACAAACATCAAGCAAACACCTCAAAACAAGGATGCAACATGATAATGTGAAACTACATGCAAAATCAAGCAAGTTTCATATAGAGCACACTCAAAACGGAGCAACGGTTCAACACATGCACTCTATACAAGTTATGGCAATAATCTGTCCAAAACAGCAACTAGGCATCTTGCAAGCATCATAACAACATGCTACAGGACCTCAACAAGAAAACAAAAGGCATGGGCATGATGTACAGGTAAAGCATTACAAAACATGAACACTGAGCTATCTCCATAAATCACTAGAACATGCTCAAACATAGATGGCAAGATTGCAAATAATAACAGTTCAGACTTTGCAGAAAATAACATCAGGTTGCAATGTTTAGAGCTATCAAACAACATGTTACAGGAACTTATCATGGCAAACAAAAGCATGGTATGATACTACTAAATGCATAGAACAAAAGTCCCTTACTGACCATGAGCCAAAAAGGATCAGAAAATATGATGGCACCCATGTAAACATGGCAAGTTATATTACAGATTCAAACATGGCAGGAACAACGATAAGAAGGCATGTAGATGAGCTTGTGCAACTCACTACAGAGCAATACATGGCATGGCAAGGCAACCAACAGCAAGAAGGCATATTTATGAAGCTAAGAATGGCAAGAGCAAGTTCATAGGGTGCATGTATCACTAACAACAATCATGGTAACAACTGAACTTAATGTTAACAGGCTGACAGCAATATTATTTAGCAACTTTGGAGCAAGATTACAACAAGCTACAGCAGGCTATAATTGTAACCAGGGGCAGGGATGGATAGAGCATAACATGTACAACAAAACACCCTTAGTGAACATCTCCAGATTATGCATAGAATGACTTGTAGCAGCAGGTTTACATGGCATCACGAAATAACAGATTCAGCCTAGCAAAACAGCAACAGCGAGTATACTAGTTAACAAGCTTGATTCACTCACCACAAGTCATTGCATGACAAGATAAGCATAGCATTAGCAAAAAGACATGTTTATGAAACAAACCAAGGCAAGAACAAGTTCATAGCATGCAAGGATCAACTACAACAACCTTGGCAAAATTGAATAACATGTAAACAATCTGCCAGGATACATTTTGTAGCAAAAGTAGAGCACGAAAATGACATGCTAGACTACTCCATAATTGCAACCAAGGGCATTAATGAATAGATAATAACCATATGTTCAAAGCATCCTTACTGAAGTATCTCAAAATATGCATGGATTTCTCTGTAGCATCAAGTTTACATGGCATCAAAATAACAGCAGAACAGGGGCTAAAATCAGCAACATCACGAAGCCTAGTTTACATGCTTGTGCTAGTCACCACATTGATCAAAAAAATACATGGCATACACCACTGTAAAGATGGCATGGCATAGTTCAAAACACATGAAGACATCAACCTCATAGGATGCACACATCAATCATGGCAAAAATGACAAATGAGCATGTTCTGTTAACAGACAGCAGACAACGTTATGAAGCACTCTTGCTACGATGATTCAGGCATCAAGATGAGCACAAATGAACATGATGCAATGTAATGAAACAAAGTACTCGTTGAGACGAACAATTTGACATATTACACGCACGAAACGGAGCTACGGATGCAGAGATATGATGCGATGAACTTGGCATGATAATGTCAATAATTTCGGGACTTAGTGAAAAATGGACCTCGGGGAGAGTGGACGGAGGGGTTCCGGGACGGAGTGGCGTTTGGATCCGGGGATGGGTGGATCTCGTCCCGATCCTCAGATCCGGCTCCGGTGAGAACTCCGGCGAGGGCGGAGCGACTCCGGCGAGCTGGGGCGCGACGGAGGCGGCGGGACACCGGCGACGGGAGGCGCGGTCGCCGGCGTGGGGCAGCGACATGGCGAGGGGCGGGTCGACCAGAGGAAGATCTCGGGCGGCGGCGAGCTTCCGGCGAGGGGCGGTGGATGGGCGCCGGCGGCGGCGGAGGTTCGCAGCGGCGAGCGGGAGGTGGAAGAGATCCGGCGGCGGAGGCGGGGCTCCGCGCAGGGAGGCGACGCGGCCCTGCGGCGAGGCGGTGGGGACGAGGCATG
>NC_041383.1:744802179-744903609 GCF_002162155.2 Triticum dicoccoides | reverse complement strand
TGCCGGAGTGGTCCAGGAGGTGGCGGGGGAGACGTGGCGTGCGCTGATTGGCCCGGACGACGTGGCTGAGGGCGGCGGACACGTCCGGCGGAGTACGGACATGTCCGGCGGGCGAGAGGGAGGCTAGGTTAGGGTTTCATCCGCGAAAATGGAAGGGGAGGGCCTTTATATAGGTAGAGGAAGCTAGGAGACTCCAAATGAGGAGCGGTTTTCGCCCACACGATCGTGATCGAACGGCGGAGAGCATGGAGGGGGTTAGATGGGTTTTGGGCCACTTTGTAGGGGTGTTGGGCTGCAAGATGAAAGAGGCTTTTATGGTTACCCGGTTAACCGTTGGAGTATCAAACGACCTCCAAATGGCACGAAACTTGACAGGCGGTCTACCGGTGGTGTCCCAAGGCCACTTGGCAAGCCTCGGGCCATTCCGAGAAATTTTAACACCCACTCACAACAGGAGAAGAAAAGGGGAACGCCGGAGGGCATAGGAGTGCCGGATTGCAAAACGGACAACGGGAAAAATGCTCGGATGCATGAGACCAACACGTATGCAAAATGAAATGCACATGATGACATTATAAAATGCAACATGCAAGCAAATGACATGGCAACGATGGCGAATAACTGGCAGACACCTGGCGCATCGAATCCGGGGCGTTACAGTTTTAGTTAGGGCAGTATGTTAATTAGGTTATCTATTTAGTTATGAATTTAGCTAGGTTTCAAAATTTGAACTGGACATGTGATATGTGCAAATTTGAACTGGACATGTGATATGTGCATATGTCATGTTTTGGACATGTCATGTTTGGAAAATGATCCGAGTGGCCTATGTTACGCCGGAATGTTGATTCATTTCCGTTCCGGTGAATTTCAGGCGCTCGATATGTCCATTTTTTAGCAAAGGTCATGCCGAAATTTCCCGTGAATAAAGGCATGATTTTGTGCTACATAGTTGGCATATCAAGTGCTGGCACATACATTTCTTTTTATGTCATTTCTCATTTATTCATACTTTTAGAAGTAAATGAGGACACTTAATCATAGGAAACATGTCGAACAACGAAGAAGCTGGGCCTTCTGACCAAGATGCAGACGAGATAGATTATGAGGGTGAACAAGAGTACCTCGACTATTTGACTTCTAAGCAAGGTTTGCAGGTCGGCCTCGATGATGGTACTGATGCCGACATCGACACCGACAGCGCCGGCACCGATGGCGGCACCGAGACCGGTGCGGAAGGTACCGGCAGAGGATACGAAAACCTAACAAACTAGGGATTGGACGACTTGTAATCACAAAGATGGCACCTGGCAAGTTTGAGCCGTTAGAGCCGGAAGAACCTCGCAAGTGCTATGGGAACGAAGTAGGATGCATCCTACGGGAATGCACGAGCATCAACGACGATGACTTAAGGAGTAAAGAACATTTGACGCAGTTGCTCCTAACAAAGTTGCACAAGAGATTCAAGTTCCCCGACCAGGATGATAACATAGAACAACCGTGGGATGATCCGAAGATGAAAAAGATTAACAATCACACCATGGGCATGTTCAGCAATGATTTGGCCTCCTGGAAAGGGAGGGTGAAATGAGCTATTGAGGCTGATGAACCCCTGTCCAAGATTCTGGAGGAAAATCCGACACTTACGGAAGAGGAGTTCGAAAAGTTCAAGGGCACTTGCGCTACCGAGGCAGCCAAGGCTAAGGCTGCGAAATTCAAGAGCCTTCAGCAAAGGAACACGGGGAAGCATCGCCTCGGAAGTCATGGCTACCTCGGTAAAAGGCCCATATGGGATAAGGAGGACACGGAATGTGAAGCCGCGGGTCTCCCAGACCCCTTCGCAAAGTTCACCAACCCCTTGGAGCATGACTTCATTAGGGCCCGCTACAAGTGGGACAAGGAGAAAAAGGTTTTTTACACGGACAAGATCACGAGGAAATTGATTAGACTACTGGAGAAGCAACACCAGCTTGCAGCCGAAAGCCCTACTTCTCCGATGAGGCCCAAGCGGGACACCCCTCTCAACCTGGCCTTGAACGAACTTAAGGGACTCCCTTTGGATCAGCGGCCGCAATATGGTCGTGTGCATGGCGCTGGAGACGGCGCCACGTGGAAGGTGTTTTACAATGAGGGCCCGGAGGCCAAGAAGCTGAAAAAGAAGTTTAGTCAGGCGGACATCGACACGAAGGTGAAGCTTGCGGTCGAGAAAAAAGCAGTTGAGGACGCGAAAAAAGCAGCCGAGGACAAATATGAGTTGCTACAGTAGGCAGTCAATGCAGCTGTAACTGCCTGCAGAAATGATTTCGCTACTAACTTGGTTCCAGTTATCATCAACTGGGCGAAGGAAAATCCAGACAAGACGGTACATGATTTCCCGATGCCCAGTTTTGTCGGGAGCAACTCCATGAACAACAACACCATCGCACCATCACTTGCTCACGCAACCGGGCCTCCTCTCGCAGCTGCTCCCGCTCATAGCAACCCGTCCTTAGTCTCAGGCGCGCTAGGTGGGCCTTCGTCTTTGGCTGAGCTCGACGCCGTCACGGTAATTACATGTCGCACCAACACACACACACACACACACACACACACACACACACATATATATATATATATATAATATTCCATTTTTGTTGCCTTCCGGTTGTTTTACGCCACAGACATATGTGTTTGCAGGCGAAAGAAACCCCGTGCACCATACTCTACTTGATCAAAGGCCAGAAGGTGGACGTGAGAAAGGGGATGATAATGGACCCCTCTCAACGCACGTTCCACAACCAGCCAATCCCCGCTGGGCACTTCAAGGTTAGCTTGACCAGTGTGAAATCGGGGCACGAGGATTTGCCTCCTCCAGTACAGCATGTGGGAGCGGACGACGAGACCCCACCATGGATTGGAAGCTGCAAGAATTGGGTGCTGCTATGGCCGAAGAATCTTATTCATTTGGAGCCGGCCGAGAGCACACCAATAACTACCACACATCAACAAGCATGTGCGAAGACCACCACCCTGCCTACGCAATTACCAGCTCCTGTAGTGCCGGGTGAGAGCGGCGGACGACATGATGAAGGGGGTGCAATAGTACTGGCTGATGTAATTTCTCCTGTAGAATAGAGAATGGATGATAAGACGAAGGTCGACCCTATGGATTACCTCAATACAAACGCGTATGACTGTGACATAGATATGATGAGTCAACCATATGACGAATCGGGCTATCAGCTTGCTAATGAGGATATGGATGATATGCCCGGGCAGGGTCGTACCATGGATTGCAAAAAGTCTCTCTTCATGAAATCCTCACAGGACACGCCTGAAGATGCCGCCTCAACACAGGCTCAACTAGCCGGGCGCGAGGGTCGTACAGTACTTAGGCCCGGAACACTGGGGCAGGGGTTAAGGAAGGGTCTGGAAGGTGTTCCCAAGAAAAAGGAGAGGAAGAGATCGGGGAAGGTAACTGCATCCAAACAAGCCAGAGCACATAGCAGCCAGATGATGCATTCTGAAGAGCGTGTACCCGTGAAAAGTGCGGTCATGTTCCATCTCATGGGCGAGCCGATGCTACCGCTGAAACCGCTGGAGGCACTATCAGGGGATCTCAGGAGACTGCACGACCATGTGTTGTCGACTGAGAAAAGCCTACTAGCCTCAAAGGATCCAGGATATCCGACATACGCGGCTCGTGTGCCTGAGGGGAAGTGCTACATCGACACACGGCCCGCGGAGGTGTTCTTCCTGTAGTTTGACCATATCTTTGAGATGTTTCTAACAAGGCGGCTTGATTTTACTATCTTCCGCCTTTTTACGCTACATATGAGCTCTGTCATGAAGAGTGAAGAAGTCTCGCAAATCTGTGTGGCGGATCCGTACTACATGCACGAGTCTTTCTTGAGTCTCGGCGACTTTGAGCGTGAAACTGCTAAGGAGTACCTCCAAAACTTCATGGTACAGAATAAGGACCGGGAAATTGTCCTCGTGCCTTATCATCCAAAGTAAGTCAGTTCCGGACAACCCTTTCGTACATTTCAATCATTCCTCCTCTCTCATATGGGGAATAATTTGAGGTGTCTTTTCCCCGTAGCAATGGGCGCACCGTCCTTATCGTTCTTTACCCGCAAGTCTCCCACGCCGTGTATTTTGACCCTTCCAGATACTACGAGAAAAATGACTACACCCACATAATGAATATTCTAGATGATGCTCTCCAAGGCTTCAGCTTTAGAGGTGGCCACGTGCAGATCAAGAAATAAAGGAACAAGAAGATGGGTTTCGTGCATAAAACTAACTTCTCCTACATCCATGTCCCAAAACCAAGCAAGAAGGATGGATTACTACATCGTCCATCTGATGATTCAGTTCAACACGGATCACCAAAAGCTTCGCATTAACAGCAAAAATGATGATCGTATCCACAAGTGGCTAGAATCTCATGGAGAAGTGGATTATAAACTTAGAGATGACTTCTTTCGCATCCAAAGTGACATTGCAACGATCATCATGAAAGAAGTCATCGATGAGAAGGGGATGTTCCACCATGGCCCTATATCGCAAGCTGACGTCCGAACTCGCATAGGCCTGCAACGTCTAGACCTCACACCGTTCAAGAAGCTAGGGTTCGTCCTCGATGATATGGAAGGATGGAACTTCTAGTGATTTATGATGCCGATGATGATGATATGTGTCGGTTGAACTTGTATACTTTTTGTAGCAATGAAACTTTGTGATGTCCATGGTCCCTGCCGAACTTGCGTAACGCTACTTTGTTAGTTTGCGTACGATGACCTGCGTACCTCTAGTTAATTAATTTGCATACTGGATGTTGCATCTAGTTGCTAACCCTTTCTTTTTCGGTGTTTCTCTAGTATATTTTGTTGCATATATATGGTTGTACATCCTCTTCATGAACATGCATCTCTAACAGGTACCTAGTTTCTTGATGGCGAGATGGAATTGCTATGTCGTGTACAAAGGGAAGGTTCCGGGGGTGTAAAACGAGTGGCATGAGTGTCAGGCGCAAGTGAATGGGTTCACGGGTGCCAACCATAAAGGCTTCAAAAGCAGACCAGAAGGAGAAGCTAGTTACTTGAGGTTCACGCTAGCGCGAGAGAGGGCTCGTAACCGCCACCTCATGTACTGCATAGTTCCGCTCTCACTCATAGTGATAGCACTTCTTGCATATACCTTTGTTTAGATGGATGACGTTGTTGTAGTTGCAAGTATTCGAGACTTGCACGTATCGCTATTTTCGAGATGATGACAAGATATCACTTTGTGTTGGATGATGATTATGATGAGACTATTTGTATGTACATGCTATGATTACATTTGTGGTCTCGCAGGTATTTGTATGTGTATCATGATGACATTTCTATGTGCTAAAGATTCTTCTATAAAGCCTGTTCAAATACAAAACAAATATGCCAAAAAAACAAAAAAACCTACTTAAATTAGCAGTAGCGAGTGTATAAAAGTTAGCAGCAGCGCCGCGATAGCAGTAGCGCGTCAAGGTAAAGCGCGCTAGAGCTACTAGCAGTAGCGAGCTTCCACTAACAGCGCTGCTGCTACACTTGTGTAGCAGTAGCGCCGGTGAGCACGCGCTACTGCTATCTGTTAGCTGTAGCGCCTTATTAGTAGCGCCTATCCCCGCGCTACTGATACATCTAAAACCCGCGCTGCTGCTAGCCTTTTCCCTAGTAGTGCTAGATTGATTCCGCCAAGGTTCCGGCTCATGGCGGTGGAGTTTCGTCCCGTAATCTTGCCCATGAATTTTTCCAGGACAAAACCCTTCATATAGCAGAAGATGGTCGCCGGAAGCCCACCAGGGGGCCCAGGAGATAGGGGCGTGTGCCCCTATCTCCTGGAAAGTGTGTGGGCCCCTGGCCTATTTCTTTCTCTCATAAATTCTTAATAAATCCAAAAAGTGGTTTCGTGGAGTTTCAGGACTTTTGGAGTTGTGCAGAATAGGTTTCCAACGTTTGCTCCTTTTTCAGCCAGAATTCCAGCTACCGGCATTCGCCCTCTTCATGGTAAACCTTGTAAAATAAGAGAGAATAGCCATAATTATTGAGATATAATGTGTAATAACAGCCCATAATGTAATAAATATTGATATAAAAGCAAGATGCAAAATGGATGTATCACCCCATGTGGCTCACTTCTTGGGAGAAGAGGGGCCTGGCCTGGGGCGAACCCACGGAGCTGACCAGACTCGAGACCTGCCTCAGGAGTATGAGGGAAAAGAAGATCAAACTCGTCAACGTGGTCCAGGTCATGCTCACCCGCCGGATTCTCCCGTGTCAAAGACGGGTGTTTGAAATGTGGGAGTTCGACCCGGCCGAACACCAGATGCTGCTAGAGCTCTTCGGCACAATGCACAAAGAAATATGGAAAGTTCTGTTCAAGACCGGCGAAGTCCCTCCTCCTCTTTCCGAGGACCGGGGGCTCAGCGCGGCGTGCCTCGCCAGTCCGGTAAGTCCCTTGACTATTTTCAAGATGTTCCCTTAGTACTTTCGGGGGAGGATTCTTAAGTTATCTCGTTGACCGAACAGGAGTGGGTGGAGACGGCGGAGCGGATCAACTGTTAAAGGACCCAGTAAGCGCACTCCTGGCGGAGATGCTGGTTCTGGTGCCTTAAAAGGTGCCAGAGAAAAAGGCCGAAAAGAAGGCCATGGGGACCCGAAAGGGTCTTCGGCACGAGGCCGCACTCGACGCCTCGCCAGAAGAGGATGAGGTGCACTCTTCCCACGAAGGGGAGGAGGGGAAGAAGAAGAAGGCCGCATCAACTGAGGGGGGCGAAGGGTCCAATATGGCAGCCACGGGGGCCAAGAAGGGTCACTGGCGTAGGGCCGTGATAGAGTCGTCATCCGAAGACGACGAGGAAGATTCTCCCCCCGAAGGCGGGGCAGATCATGAAGAAATGCCTCCTCCCCGTGCCAGGGAGGAGAAGAAAAGGAAGGCCGCCCCGTCGGGGGAGGATGGGATGCCGAAGAAGGGCAAGGCGTCCCTTCCAGATCAGTCCACGACTGCCGCTTTTAGCGACGAGGAGTGGCTGCCCACGGGCAAACCCCGGGCGAGGTCGTAAGTATCCGCATTCCCTAATATATTTTCATGCGACTTTCAACCTCATAGGTTGTAATGATGCCAAACACGTATATGCAGTCCGGCTGGGTCCGATCTCGATGAGTCCTCTTCGGAGGAGTCTCCGAATGAATCAGAGATGAATTCGCTCCCGACGGCGACCTCTCCACGACCCACGGATGACACCGAGGTGTTGTCCCGGAGGATGCCCGAGCAGGAGGCGACGGTTTCGGAGATGCCTCAAGGCGAAATCTCGGGCGCTGGACACATGGGGGATGAGGACCCCATGGACTGTGAAGACGGGAGCCAGAGCAAGCCTGGCTCCCAACCGGATACTGCGCCGGAGCCTCCGAAGGCTCCGGATTCCAGAAGGCAGCCCCTCACGAAGGAGGGCGAGCCGGCCGTGCCGATGACCTCTACCCAGCTAGAGGCATCGGATAGGTTGTTGGAAGTGCTTCTAGGCGCTTCCGTCGATGATGAGCACCGTACTCTCATGAGTGCGGTGATTGAGAAGGTTCGATCCGCTAAGAGCGGATTGACCGAAGCCTGCACTAGCCTACTAACAGGCTTTGAGGTAAGTGAAAAGGGTGTGAGGAAATGTCACCCAATAGATAGTAGCCCCTGACGCTCTGGTTGGTGTTCGAAAAGAAAAGCCGAACAGAGAGTCAACTAAAAAAAGGGGACGCAGGAGGCTAATAGTATTTGTCTATATGAATCAAACAGGCACTGCTGCTGACCGCCGCTGCACGCATGGCTGAGGTTGCCGGACTCAAGCGCAAACTGGGGCAGGCCGAAGAAGAGCTCGGCCTCGTTAAGAAGTAGCTCGAGGCGAACAAAGGTAAGAGAAACCCCGTCCGTATGTAGTACGAAGGACAAAAAAGTTGGTGATGCTAATAAAAAGCATCATGGCTTTTGATAGGGACCGCAACCGAAGTGGCGGCCCTGAAGGAAGCGCTATCCGCGGCCGAAGCCAAGGCGGATATGGAGTGCACCAAGTGAGAGAAGCAAGATGCTCGGGTTGGAGAGGTGCAGCAAGAGCTCCAGGAGCTCGGACAGAAGTTCAGCTCCCTGGAGCATGACTACAAGATGCAAGCGTCTGAGCTTGCGAAGGCCATCCAGAGTACGGCGGATGCGAAGGCCGAAGCCCAAAAGGCCCTCCAGGAAATCCAGGCGGCCAAGAAGATAGCGGAGGGTAAGGCATTCTTTATGCAAAGAAAGCATGTGGAGGAGTCATTTCTTTTACTTACACGAATCGGAAGCTCTCCAGGGGCATTCCCAGATCTGCCATGCACCATTTCGGATGCTGCGGAGTTCTACCGCGCTGAAGAGGGGAGCTCTACGGAGGAGCTGTTCTGGTCCCAATATACTGGGATCGAACACCCGATGCCTCTAAGTGACCAGCTGAAGTAGCTGGTCGAACTCCACAATGCGGCCGAACAGGCCATGAGGGATCTTATAGTCCGGATGTGGCCTGGCGAGCCCCTGCCTGGCAGCTATTTTGGCCTGGTGAAGCGGATGGTGCATGCCTGTCCACGGCTAGAAGTTATCAAGCAGTCCGCATGTATTGAGGGTGCCCGACGGGCCTTTGCCCGCGCGAAGGTGCATTGGGGAAAGCTGGATGCTGAGAAGCTCGTGAAGGACGGACCCCCGGAAGGAAAGGAGCATCACTGCCCCGAGAAATATTATGATGGCGTCATGAAAGGCGCTCGTCTTGTAGAGAATGAATGTCCGAAGAACATAATATTTGAGTAAATGTACTCATGTCGTCCGTGTAATATGAGAACGGGTTTATTTGTGCTATGCAACACTTTGTTTGATTTAAAATATTACCTTCTCCGCGGTCGTTTATCAAAATCTGAAAGTAGGCTAGTCGTCGGCTTCCGCCCCCTTGTAACTAGTACTGGGGTGTTCATGGAAACCCAAACATTCTTTATCCAAAGTGTTGGTCCTTTAAGGAGATGTTTGGCGCAGCGAACAAGGCAATCGGACTATTCGGCTTTATAACTCTCACTTGACCATAGAAGTCTACAATTTTAAATTTCAGCGAAGCCCCTAGTATTCGGAAAGCCGAACTGGGGCGCTATGCACGCCTAAATCGGACGAAGCCGATTCATCTCCTTAAGCGGAAAAAATCTTTAGGGATTTTGGTACCTCGTGAACAGTGACCAGCTCTCGCCACATCATGATGGTCAGTTTTCGACTTTCTCTATTGAGGTGCTCGTCCGGCAGAACCGGGACACAATCACAGTAGTTCTCCCTGCGCTACCTTAGCCTATATAATGGAACGTAAGGTACCAAAATAAGGGAGACAGGCTAACCCAACTATTAACCCAAGACATGATTCGGAGCTGATGCATATAGTGCTATAAGTTCGGGGTGCCGCACTGTTGAAAGTGTTCGGACTTTCCTTGCCATAGTATGGGGCTCGATAAGAAGCCCCCGGCAAAATAGCCGTACCAAAACGTACGGATGCAATATTGAATAAAGATTCAATAGGAAATATGAGGACAGTAATAAGAAGCTGACGCTACCTA
Organism: Triticum dicoccoides; assembly: GCF_002162155.2. Lineage (NCBI taxonomy): Eukaryota > Viridiplantae > Streptophyta > Magnoliopsida > Poales > Poaceae > Triticum > Triticum dicoccoides. The sequence goes on along the minus strand of NC_041383.1, from coordinate 744,893,998 downwards.
CTACTTCCAATTTATTTGGACAATACGACAAGGCATAGGTGTACAATTATTGCATTAAGCGGAAAAAGTAGGATTATTTGACATATCCTATCCAAGGGCAGGCTACATGCGGGTATGTAAGAGCAGGTATAACGATCATTGAAGAAGACCACCCGAGTGTTCCCTTGTGTGCAAAAGCCTCGTGCCTCCTTGGTACCTCCTCCATGATGAGTCCAGTCATCCGATCCCTTCTAGAGGAGCTGCCCAAAAGTAGGGTCCTGAAAAAAAGAAAAGGTATGCAGGCCTCCTAGCGGCTGAACTGCACTTTGGCCGCATTGTTGTTTCGCCTCCACCTATGCCCATGGTATTGTGAGCGCGTAATTGTGCACACGTGGTACGAACGCCGCTTGAATGGGGCTGGGGTGGAGGCCGGATTGCTAATCGAGCTCCTGGCGTGCCTGACCGTCATGCTGCGGGGTACTCCGGACTCGCTTGACGGTGTTCGGAGATGTCGTTGCCAGATTGGTTGTTTGTCGGAGGAGGCTGCTTTGTACTTCTACCGCGAGGGCTGCAGTATGTTCTTCCGTACAGAGGGAGCGCTCTGTATTTCCATTGACTGTTATGACCCCGCGAGGTCCTGGCATCTTGAGCTTGAGGTATGCATAGTGCGGCACCGCGTTGAAACGAGCGAACGCGGTTCGTTCAAGTAGTGCGTGATAGCCACTACGAAAAGGGACGATATCGAAGATTAACTCCTCGCTTCGGAAGTTATCCGGAGATCCGAAGACCACTTCCAGTCTTATTGAGCCCGTGCAGAGAGCCTCTACCCTTGGAATTACACCTTTGAAGGTGCTTTTGGTGGGTTTGATCCATGACGGATCGATGCCCATTTTGCGCACTGTATCCTGATAAAGCAGGTTCAGGCTGTTGCCATCGTCCATGAGGACTCGCGTGAGGTGGAATCCGTCGATGATTGGGTCAAGGACCAATGCGGCTGAGCCGCCATGGCGGATGCTGGTGGGATGGTCTCTGCGATCAAAGGTGATCGGGCAGGATGACCATGGGTTGAACTTTGGGGCGACGGGTTCCATCGCATAGACATCCCTAAGTGGACGCTTTCGCTCCCGCTTGGGGATGTGATTGGCATAAATCATACTCACCAGTTTGACCTGGGGGGAAATTTCTTCTGTCCTCCAGTGTTCGGACATCGGGGTTCCTCGTCATCATCGCTATGCAGCCCCTTGTCCTTGTTCTCGGCGTTTATCTTGCCGGCCTGTTTGAACACCCAGCAATCTCTGTTAGTGTGATTGGCTGGTTTGAACACCCATGAATCTGGCACGAGCGGTTGAGTATGCGGTCCAGACTGGACGATCCCGTATTGTTCCTTTTGAACGGCTTCTTCTGCTGACCGGATTTGGAGTTGCTGAATCCGGCATTGACTGCCATATCCTCCGCATTGTCGCCATTATTTCGACGCTTGTGTCTGTTGCGCCGTGGCTTTCCGTTATTGTCACGGGTGTTTGACGTACCAGGGTTTCCAGGAGCGGTGTTGCTATGAGCCAGCCAACTGTCCTCACCCGCGCAAAAGCGGGTCATCAGTGTCGTGAGGGCCGCCATGGTCTTCGGCTTTTCTTGGCCGAGGTGTCGGGCAAGCCACTCGTCGCAGATATTATGCTTAAAGGCTACCAGGGCCTCAGCGTTTGGACAATCGACAATTTGGTTCCTTTTAGTGAGAAACCGAGTCCAGAATTTTCTGGCTGACTCTCTGGGCTATTGGATAATGTGACTCAAGTCATCAGCATCCGGTGGTTGCACATAGGTGCCCTGGAAGTTATCGAGGAATGTGTCCTCAAGATTTTCCCAACTGCCAATGGAGTTTGCTGGAAGGCTATTCAGCCAGTGTCTAGCTGGCCCTTTAAGCTTTAGTGGGAGATACTTGATGGCATGTAGGTCATCACCGCGGGCCATGTGAAAGTGGAGAAGAAAAATCCTCGATCCACACCGCGGGGTCTGTTGTGCCATCGTATGACTCAATGTTGACTGGCTTAAACCCTTCTGGGAATTCATGTTCCATTACTTCGTCAGTGAAGCAGAGGGGGTGTGCGGCGCCTCTGTGCCGGGCTATGTCGCGGCGTATTCCGATTGGGTCTGGTCGGCAATGTCCGGCCTAGCCGGATTTATCAACATTGTATCTGGCATGACGATCGGTGTCATGAGCTGTGGCGTGCCCCCGTGATCCGTAGATCGATCTTGGTTGTCCTGCATTGTTTTCCAATATGTCTTGCAGGTCCTGCGTATTCCCCTGGGCCGTGGTGAACCAGCATGGGGGTGCAGGCTGGTGTCTGGCCTGATATCCTGTTTTATCCCGGCCATGAGGTGGCCGGTCAGCCTCGTCTTGCGCTGGATGTTCAAGCTCTTCAGCCTCTTCCTCTAGCGGTTTATGCTTTGGGTATTCCCTGCTCGGGGGCTCGAGTCCGTATTCCTCGGCCGCCAGGACTTCGGTCCATCTATCTGCGAGCAGGTCTTGGTCAGCTTGGAGCTGCTACTGCTTCTTCTTCAGGCTTCTTGGAGTGGCTATAAGCCTGCGCTTGAAGCGCTCCTGCTCTATGGGATCCTCTGGTACGCCGAATTCATCGTCACCGAGGCTCACCTCATCTTCGGAGGGAGGCATATAGTTATCGTCCTCCGAGAATCTGCCCGTCGCCTGTTCATCTGGGCTAGCTAGCCCGTGTTCCTGTTCAGCTTGCTCGAAGGTGGGTTGATCAGGATCGTATTCCTCTTCGGCACCATCTGGATTTTCTTCTCTAGTGCCGGTATTGTTGTGGCGGTGCTTGGAGCGGCACCGGTGACGCCCATGTTTTCCTTTCTTCCCCGAGGGGATTTCTCCAGTTGCCTCATCACCATTCTTTTCTTTGGGAGTATCCACCATATATATGTCATATGAGGAGGTGGTAGTCCACCGCCTTGTGGGCGGTGGTTCCTGTTCTGCTCCCGCATCGTCGTCTATACCGTCGATGTCTTCGGAGTCGAAGTTAAGCACGGCGGTCAAGTCGTCGACCGTGGCTATTAAGTGGATGGTGGGTGGGGAATGAATTTCTTCGCCGCCAGCTTCCCACTCAAGCCGAATATAGTTCGGCCAGGAGTCTCCTGACAAAGAGAGAGACCTTAGGGAATCCAGCACGTCTCCGAAGGGCGAGGTGCTGAAAGATATCCGCGACGGTGAACTCCATGACTGGAGCCCAGTTATATTCGATGGGCTCGAGTGCACGTGGTCCGGAACACACTGCCGGGGATGAGTCCGGGGGTCCGGAGACACAAATCCCTTTAGGAGAGGATTCTGTGTTCGACTCCAACATCGAGGAGTGTGCGGCCTCCGGGGCAGGGTCCATCCACCCGTCCTTGGAAGGCACAAACCACTCTGGAGCAAAGTCCGAAGTGGTAGCAGGTGCAATGTTCCTAATACTATCCGACTGCCGATCTAGGTCGTGCATGTCGTGGTTGTTCGGCGCTCCTGACACCGGCCCGACTCCGTCGAGGATCAAGTCTCCGCGGATGTCGGCGGTGTAGTTTAGGTTTCCAAACCTGACCTGATGGCGGGGGGCGTAGCTATCAATCTTCTCCAGATGGCCAAGCGAATTGGCCCGAAGTGCGAAGCCGCCGAACACGAAGATCTGTCCGGGGAGAAAATTTTCGCCCAGGACTGTGTGGTTGAAGGTTGGAGAAGCCATGTAACCTTGTAGTGACGATACAGAGGAACTCTCAATGAAAGCACCAATGTCGATGTCAAAACCGGCGAATCTCGGGTAGGAGGTCCCGAACTGTGAGTCTAAGGTTAATGGTAACAGGAGACTGGGGACACGATGTTTTACCCAGGTTCGGGCCCTCTCGATGGAGGTAATACCCTACTTCCTGGTTGATTGATCTTGATGATATAAGTGTTACAAGAGTTGATCTACCACGAGATCAGAGAGGCTTAAACCCTAGAAGCTAGCCTATGGTATGATTGTTGATGATGATCGTGAGTGCTACGGACTAAACCCTCTAGTTTATATAGACACTGGAGGGGGCTAGGGTTACACAAGGTCGGTTTACGGAGAAGGAGATCTACATCCGAATCGCCAAGCTTGCCTTCCACACCAAGGAGAGTCCCATCCGGACACGGGACGAAGTCTTCTATCTTGTATCTTCATGGTCCAACAGTCCGGCCAAAGTATATAGTCCGGCAGTCCGGATACCCCCTTATCCGGGACTCCCTCAGGCCCCGCCGGCTGGTTGGTGGCTGCTTACTGTAGCCGTGCCGTAGATGACAAGGGCTTGGTCATCTCAATGTGGCTACAGTCCCTCCGCCTGGTGGGAAGTCACTGTAGCCACACCGGGTCTCATTAGATTAATGGCATGCTTGCCTCGGGGCAAGGGACGGCCGCCTGCTGGGGGCCGACCCCTCCTTAGTCCGTCTGGCTGGTCTTCCGCCATCTTCTGCAGGTCACTACCCGATAGGGCCCGCTGCCGACAGGCCATACCGACAGGTAGCCGTGGGGAACAGGACTCCGCATGCTCGGAGCGACGTCAGGGGAGACATGGCACAGTGCCCCGCCGTGCGGAGATCTCCGCCTGTACGGAGCACTGTAGCCACGCATGTCCCGGGCGTCGAGTGCGACGTGCTTCACTGTAGCCATGCTCTAGCTTGTACTCTCGATGGGGGCCAGGATCTGGAGGCATCGGGTGGCCGCCCTTTCTGGGAGCCGGCCGCTCCCAGTGCCGTCTTCTGGTGCTTGGCCGTAACCCGATGGCCGGCCTCTGAGCCAGCCGGCCCCCGGAGGGTGGAGCTTCTAGCAGGGGTCTCTGCAGGATGAAGCTGGCCCAAAGTTTTGATGCGCCAAAGGAATCGGATGAGGCTACCCGTGGCACATTACTCCGACATTCGGCTTGAGTGGGAAACGGACGACGAAGAACTTCGCTGTCAACCCACCACCCACTTGATAGCCACTATCAACGACTTGACCGACATGCTCGACTTCAACTCCGAAGACATCAACGGTATGGACGACTATGCGGGAGAAGAAGAGGAACCATCGCCCACAGAGCAAACACCTTGTCATATGACATTTACATGGTGGATACCCCCAAGGAAGATAATGGCGAGGACGAAAAGGATACAGTTGAGGATAAACCTGCCGAGAAGCAGCCAAAGCGCCGACGTCAGCGGCGCCGCTCTAAACCTCGCCATGGTAAAAACAACAATACCGGCACAGGAGACAATAGCACTCCGAACAATGCCAAAGACAATGAAGACGACCCCGCCCAGTCAGGATTAGAACAGGCCGGATGAGAGGACGGGCAAGCCAGCCCTGATGAACAGGCCACGAACGAAAACTCGAAGGAGGACAACTACATGCCCCCCTCCGAGGATGAGGTGAGCCTCGGCTACGACAAAATTACCGTGCCTGAGGACCCCGCCGAGCAGGAACGCTTCAAGTGAAGGCTTATAGCCACTGCAAAAAGCCTGAAGAAGAAACAGCAGCAGCTTCAAGCTGATCAAGATCTGCTAGCTGATAGATGGACTGAAGTCCTGGCAGCCGAGGAATACGGACTCGAACGCCCAAACAAAAGCTACCCGAGGCGGAAGTTGTTACCTCAATTCGAGCACGAGGCACTTGCACAGGATGTGGCTGACCGGCCACCCCGTGGCCGAGATAAAGTGATGTATCAGCCCGAACACCCGCCTGCACCACATCGCCGAACAACTAAAAACACCAAGGCCCATGGCTACATGCATGACCTGCGAGATGAACTAGAAGACAAAGAAGGACAACCAAGATTTATCTACGGATCACGGGGGCGCGCCTCAACACACGACGATGACAGTCGCGCCGAATACAATACATACAAAACCACCAGGGCTGAATACAGCAGACCAGCTACATCTGAACTGTGTCGCGAAGTGGCTCGTCATAGAGACATCGCACACCCCCTATGCTTCACGGATGAAGTAATGGAACATGAATTCCCAGAAGGGTTTAAACCCATGAACATTGAATCATATGATGGAACAACCGACCCCGCGGTCTGGATTGAAGACTTTCTTCTCCATATTCACATGGCCCGCTATGATGATCTTCATGCCATCAAGTACCTCCCACTAAAACTCAAGGGACCAACTCGACACTGGCTAGTCTGCCAGAAAACTCCATTGGTAGTTGGGAGAACCTGGAAGATGAATTTCTCGACAACTTTCAGGGCACTTATGTACGACCACCGGACGCTGATGACTTAAGTCATATAACCCAACAGCCCACAGAGTTAGCCAGGAAATTCTAGACTCGGTTCTTAACTAAAAAGAACCAAATTGTCGACTGTCCGGATGCCGAAGCCCTAGCGGACTTTAAGCACAACATCCGTGACGAGTGGCTAGCCCGACACCTCGGCCAAGAGAAGCCGAAATCCATGGCAGCCCTCACAACACTTATGACCCGCTTTTGCGCGGGCGAGGATAGCTGGTTAGCACGTAGCAGCAGCACGTCAGGAAAGCCTGGAGCCTCAGATGCAAGAGACAGCAATGGCAAACCCCGACGCAACAGATTCAAGCGTCAAAATAATGGCGATAACGCCGAAAACACGACCGTCAATGCCGGATTCAGTGGCTCCAAGTCCGGTCAGCAGAAGAAGCCATTTAAAAGAAACAATCCGGGTTTGTCCAGTTTGGACTGCATCCTCGATCGTCCACGTCAAATCCATGGCACCCCCGATAAACCAGCCAACCACACCAATAGAGAATGTTGGGTGTTGAAACAGGCCGGCAAGTTAAATGATGAAAATAAGGAAAAGGGGCTGCACATCAATGACGACGAGGAGCCCCGGCCACCGAACAGTGGGGGACAGAAGAAATTTCCTCCCCAAGTTAAAACGGTGAATATGATATACACCACCCATATCCCCAAGTGGGAATGGAAGCGCGCACTAAGGGACGTCTACGCGATGGAGCCAGTCACCCCAAAATTCAATCCATGGTCTTCCTGTCCGATCACCTTCGATCGAAGAGACCATCCGACCAGTATTCGTCATGGCGGTTCAGCCGCAGGGTCCTTGACCCCATTATCGATAGATTTCACCTCACTCGAGTCCTCATGGATGGTGGCAGCAGATTGAACCTGCTTTATCATGATACAGTGCGTAAAATGGGTATCGATCCCTCAAGGATCAAACCCACCAAAACCACCTTTAAAGGTGTCATACCAGGTGTAGAGGCCCGTTGCACAGGCTCAATCACACTGGAAGTGGTCTTCGGATCCCCGGATAACTTCCGAAGCGAGGAGTTAGTCTTCAACATCGTCCCCTTTCGTAGTGGTTATCATGCACTGCTTGGACAAACCGCATTCGCTCGATTCAATGGGGTGCCACGCTATGCCTATCTTAAGCTAAAGATGCCCAGACCCCGCGGTGTCATAACAGTCAATGGGAATACGGACCGCTCCCTCCGCACTGAAGAGCACACCGCGACATTGGCAGCAGAAGCACAAAGCAGCCTTATTAGGCAGAACCTCAATTCGGTAATAAGTCCCCTGGACAATCTTAAACGAGTCTGAACTGCTCTGCAACAGAACCACCCGACTCGCCCAGAGCTCACCTAGCAATTCGGCCTCCGTTCTAGTCCCAATCAAGCGGCACAATTTGTGCAGTGCATACATAACTACACACTTAAGATACCATGGGCATAGACGGAGGCACAGCTAGACGGCGGCCCACAATGCGGCTCAACCGCCCCAGGATCCGCACACCTTCACCTTTTCTCTCTCTTTCAGGTTTTTCTCTTCGAGAGGCTCTTCTGGTAACCTGATCATCGGACCCATAGCGGGATGGATATACCAAGGAATTAAGGAGCTTGGGCACACAAGAGAATCCCCAGGTGGTCTCTGCTAACGATCGTTATACCTGTTTTACATACCCACCTGCAGCTCGCTCTTGGTATAGGCATGTCAAATAGCTCTACTTGCTTATCGCACCACTTGTACAAATACGCCTTGACGTATTATTCAAATTACAAAGGAAATTAACTTGATGTGTTTTGCTTTTTATTTCACCTTTTTCCTTGTCTTTGTACTTACTGCATTCGTACATTCTGGTACGCTTTAAATCGCCAGGGGCTTCAATGCACCCATAACACGGCAAGAAAGTCCGAACACTTTATAGTACAGCTCGGCACCCCGAACTTATAACATTATATCCATTGGCTCCGAATCATGTCTTTGGTCAAATGTTGGGTTTGCTCGGCTCCCATGTTTTGCCACCTTACGTTCCTCTATATCGGCTAAGGAGGCATAGGGAGAACTACTACGATTGTGTCCTGGTTCTTCCGGACGAGCACCTTGGTAGAGAAAGCCGAAAACTGACTGTCATGATATAGCGAGAGTTGGTCGCTGTTCGAGAGGTCTCAAAATCCTTAAAGATTTTTTCAGCTTCAAGCGAGGAATCAGTTATCGACCGATTTAGGCATGTATAGAGCCCCAAGTTCGGCCTTCCAAATACTAGGGGCTTCACCGAAATTTAAAGTTATTGAGCTCCTATGGCTAAGTGAGAGTGATAAAGCTGTATAGTCCGATTGCCTTGTTCGTCGTGCTAAACACCTCCTTAAAGGACCAAAAGACTTGGATAAAGAGTGTTTAGATTCATCCCAAACACACCTGTACTACCTATGTGGGGTTAGAAGCCGACGACTGGCCAACTCTCAAAATTTCATAAACGGCCACACAGGAGAGACAATTTTAAATAAACATGCAATACATATTGCGTAGCGAACTTGTTTTATATTACAGGATAGGATAAAATGAATGTATTCATTCAAAGATTATATCCTTCATGCATTGTTCCGCCACAAGGCGTGATCCCTCCAGGACTCCGTCATAATACATCTCGGGACGATGGTGCTCCTTGCCCTCTGGCGGTCCCTCGGTCATCAGTGACTTGGCATTCATCTTTGCCCAATGCATCTTTGCATGGCCAAACGCCATCCGCGCACCCTCAATGCACACCGACCGCTTTATGACGTCAAGTCATGGGCAGGCACTTACAAGCCGCTTAACGAGTCTGAAGTAACTGTTAGGTAGGGGCTCGTCCGGCCACAGCCGGACTATAAGGTCCTTCATGGCCAGTTCAGCCACCTTGTGCAGTTCGACTAACCGCTTCAGCTGGTCGCTCAAGGGCCGCGGATGCTCGGTCCCAAGGTACTGGGACCAAAACAACTTCTCCATTGAGCTCCCTTCTTTGGCTCGGTGAACTCCGCGCCATCTGATATGCTGCGCGGCAAATCCACAAATGCTCCTGGAGCACTCCGAATTCGGTAAGTAAAAAGAATGTTTCCTTCACATGCTTGCTTTGCATAAGAAATGCCTTACCCGCCACAATCTTTTGGGCTTGCTGGACTTCCTGGAGGGCTCTCTGGGCTTCAGCTCTGGCGTCTTGTGCGCTCTGGAGGGCCTTGGCAAGCTCGGACTCTTTAGTCTTCGAGTCACGCTCCAAGGATTCGCACTTCTTGACGGCATCCTGGAGCTCTTGATGCACCTCGCCGACCTAGGCCTCATGCTTCTCGCATGCAGCGTGTTCCTTGGCCGCTTTGTCTTCGGCCTCGGCTAACGCGTTCTTTAGGGTCGCCACCTCGGTCGTGGCCCCTACAACAGTTCATAACGCTTTTATCAGCGGGAACTTATTATCACTAATAAGTATACAAGTAGAGTACTACATACCTTGGCTCTCCTCCAGCTGCCTCTTCACAAGGGAGAGTTCTTCCTCGGTCTGCTTCAGGCTCTGCTTTAGTCCAGAGACCTCCGCAGTACGAGCAGCAACGGCTAGCAGCGACACCTGCTTATTCACACAAGACATCTTTTGTTAGACTCTTGCGATTATTATTTGATCCTCTGTTCGGCTTTTCTTTCCGAACACCTAACAGAGCATCAGGGGCTACTGTCTATACTATGATATTTTTCCACAATTTTATTGCTTACTTCAAAGCCTGTTAGAAGGCTAGCGCAAGCTTCTGTCAGTCTGCTTTTGACGGACTGAACCTTCTTAATCAACATACTCATAAGAGTACGGTGTTCTTCATCAATGGCAGCGTAGTGAAATGCTTCCAGCAACCTGTCCGGTGCCTCCGGATGGATGGAGGTCATCGGTATAGACGGCTCGCTCCCCTTGCTAGGGGCGGCCCTCTTTCCCGAGTCCGGAACCTTTTGGGTTTTCGGAGCTGAATTCGGCTTGGGGCCAAACTGGCTGCGGCCCCCAAACTCGGTGTCCGTGGGGACCTTGCCCGCCAACTGTTCGGTCACCGGGGTCTCACCCTCCAGCGTCTCCGGAACGGTCTCCCCTTGGCCCGACATCCTTCGAGACAACACCTCGGTGTTGTCCGCTCCCTTGGGGGAGGAAGCTGTCGGAAGAGACTCGCTATTCATCGCCGTCGGGTCCAACGATCCCTCCGAAGAGGAGGATATCTCGATGTTGGACTTGGCCGGACTGTAGGAACGTGACTGGTATGGTACAACATGATAAAACAAATAGATCTGGCATACTAGTATGTCCGGATACTTACAATTTCACCAGGGACTTGACCCTGGGGTCCCACTCCTCGCTGCTGTTGGTAGCCGCGGTGGAGTAGTCCGGAAGGGAAGTCTTTCCCTTCTTGGACGTATTGGCCTCCTCATGTGTGTAGACCTTCCTCTTCCTCCCCCAGTAGGTGTGGGACGGATTTCATCCTCCTCATCATCGTCTTCGGTGAAGGAGCTCGTCTCAGTGTCCTCGGACGTCATTTCCGAGGCACCCTTGCGTCGGAGACCATCTCTGGTCCCTGTAGCCGCCTTCTTGGCTTTCTTCTCTGACACCTCATAGGGTGCCGGAAATAGCATCCTCATCAGGAGAGGTGATTCTGTATCTTCAGGTTGCGGGGCTAGACAGTCGATCCTCTCCGCCACCGCTACCCAATCATGAAAGATTGGTATGGAGGCTTAGGTTCCTCCCGCCGGCATGTTAGTAAAAGGGCATGTCTCGCGAATATGATAACTCACCGGATTAGCTTGGAGTTTTGTCCTGAGCCCGCGATCTTCGGTCGTGGGCAGTGGTGTCTCGCCGGCCTTGAATAGCACCTTCCAAATGTCTTTGTGCGTCGAGTCAAAGAGCTCTTTCATCATCTGGTGTTCGGACGGGTCGAACTCCCACAAATTGTAAACCCGTCTCTGGCACGGAAGGATCCGGCAGAAGAGCATGACCTGGATCACATTAACGAGCTTGATTTTCTTGCTCACCATGTTTCGGACACATGTGTGGAGTCCGGTCAGTTCTTCTGCTGAGCCCCAGGATAGGCCCTTCTCCTGCCAGGAGGTGAGCCGCATGGGAACGCCAGATTGAAATTCGGGGGTCGCTGCCCAGTTAGTGTCGCACAGCTCGGTGATGTAGAACCACCCCAATTGCCACCCTTAACGGTCTCCACAATAGAGCCTTCGAGCCAGGTGACCTTGGCCATCTTACCCACCATGGCGCCTCTGCACTCCGCTTTTTGGCCGCTCACCACTTTTGGCTTCACATTGAAAGTCTTCGTCCATAGGCCGAAGTGAGGTGGGATGCGGAGAAAGGCCTCGCACATGACAATAAATGCCGAGATGTTGAGGATAGAGTTGGGGGCCAAATCATGGAAATCTAGCCCATAATAGAACATTAGTCCGTGGACGAACGGGTATAGGGGGAATCCCAGCCCGCGGATGAAATGGGAGAGGAATACCACCCTTTCCTGGGGCTCCGAGGTAGGGACGACCTGCCCCTTGGCCGGAAGCCGATGCGCGATGTCCTTGGACAAATATCCAGCCCCCCGGAGTTTCTTGATGTCTTCCTTCTTGACGGAGGGGGCCATCCACTTGCCTCCTACACCAGACATGTCTGGAGTGTTTTTGCGGAGAAGGCGAAAGCTTGGGCATTGGAGCTCGAGAATGGATGAGCAGAGGAGGCAGAAGGCGTGGGTGAGAAAGGGGAATCCTTATCCCTTTATAAAGGCAGATCATGCGCCTCGCCACATGCCCTAAAGGTCGCTTATTCCCCAAGCGCCGTGCTAATAGCTCGGTTGGGTTACCCACACCCGTATTAATGAGTATCCCGTGATAAGGGGACACGATCTCTGTTTTGACAACACGTGCCAATGAAGCCGCCTCGTAAATTGTGTTTTGGCAGGCTAATAAAACGGTTCGAATAATAACCAGACCGTGGTGTGATGTCGCGCTGTGAATAAACTGTCAATAGATTAGATTCATGAAATATTATACTCTCTACGATGGTACGTCGAATTTGTTTTTGCAGAGCCGGACATGATTCTTGTGTTCAAGATCTACGTTGGAGTATTCGGAGAAGGAACCCGCCTTGTAATGCCGAAGACAATCTACGCACCGGACTCAATCGTCATTGAAGCCTGGTTTAGGGGCTACTAAGGGAGTCCTGGATTAAGGGGTCCTCGGACAGCTAGACTATATACTTTGGTCGGACTGTTGGACTATGAAGATACAAGATAGAAGACTTCATCCCGTGTCTGGATGGGACTCTCCTTTGCGTAGAAGGCAAGCTTGGCGATTCGGATCTGTAGATTTTGTTCTCTGTAACCGACTCTGTGTAACCCTAGCCCCGTCCGATGTCTATATAAACTGGAGGGTTTAGTCCGTAGGACTAAGAACAACAATCATAATCATAGGCTAGCTTCTAGGGTTAGGCTCATCGATCTCGTGGTAGATCAACTCTTGCAATACTCATATCATCAAGATCAATCAAGCAGGAAGTAGGGTATTACCTCCATAGAGAGGGTCGGAACCTGGGTAAACATCGTGTCCCCCGCCTCCTGTTACCATTAGCCTTAGACGCACAGTTCGGGACCCCCTACCCGAGATCCGCCGGTTTTGACACGGACAGTGGGCTAGGTGGGCAGGCGGTTGAGCAGGCAGCAACAATCTGAGTGCTTAAAGAGTTGATCCAATGCTTGGTTTTGTTTGGGTTTTCCAACTATGACCATTGGATAGAGTGAATCAATGGCTTACGTTCAAAGTTATTCTCATACTATAGAATTTTTTATTCAGTTGTTGTGCTGCTACCGTCCAATATTCGCGTGTGGTTGTTTCTAGAGTAAAAAAGGAGGTACTAGTACTTATTGTGGGAAAGGTGAAGTGATGGTTGATTCGCCCGAGCAACTTATTATACTATGGTAATATGGGAGTACTAGCAGATTCAAAGAATAGAGAAATGATGGTTGCTTCGTCTGAGCAACTTACTGTGGCGAAGGTGGGTCTCTATGATTTGACTGCTCACTAGTCATTACTACTGTGGCGCAATGACCGGGGTGAATCTTTCCCTGCAGTTGTGTTGTGCACTCAATATTGCTGCATGTCAGGTGGAGCCGGATGAAGGATGTCCAACATGTCGGCGAAACAAAGTTGAATTGTTTCTGGCATTGCTATCAATCCTTCAGGATTTGTTTATATGTACACATAATTTTAATGAAATTGTACTGTGATGCTATGAAGGTTTCAACTATGGTTCCCACAGGAAAAGAAAAGGTTTCAACTTAGGATTCATGTGTCTTGCCTCAAGATTATCTTGTTACAACATTCCATCAAATACAAATGAAACTACCATGGCTGCTAATGCATCTCAATGGTTCGCAGATCAGCGCCAATATTCACACCACAACTAAAGACAAAGTTGTGAGAAGTTGTACAAATAAAGAAAAATATATAATTGATCGATGTTGTTTGTAGGCATGGCTCCATTTCCTTGGCACAGTGTTTATTGCTTGGCAGCTAGTTTCACCCAGCTCTGTAGCCAAAGAAGAGGTGTATGGAGGACACCACAATCCGATCATTTTGTGCAGCTCCACTAAAATCGAGCGGACCATCCCTGTTTGCAAAGATATCCCGTCAGTGTGATTACAATAATAGTGGAACTAGATGATTAAACATAACACACACAAATAGAAGTCGATCACCTCTACGATCTCTCTTTAGGACTAACTTCTTGTTGGAGAAGATTAGGCACGGAGTTGGATGAGGAGGATAGCAAAACCAATCTCCCTTTCTGCAGTCCCACAGAAATGTAAAAACGTTGCCCGTCTGGCATTTTGGCGGAACTGCACAAAACACTCTTAAGAAAAAAGTGATTTGTGCAGTTCACCAAAAGGTTACAATAGCAACGAGGTGAAAATGGATAGCCCTGTTTGCAAAAGGAGGTAGAAAGGAAACAATTACTGCCCAATAACACGAGTTGAAGACACATACGCCGACAAAAAAGAAGCATATTCCACGTAATAAGGGAAAGATAGCACATGGTGGTTTATCAAAAATGGTTTGAGGATGAGATTGCAAGATGGAAAGTACGCCGACCGAGATACGATTTAAGCAAACAACTAAAGAAGATCCACATGCAGCAACGTGGGAAGATGGGCAGTGGAGCAAGGCCGGAGGAAGCTATACCTGAGGGTCGTTGGGATGTTACTAGGGGGCATCGGCGGCCGAGATCTGCCCATACTGCGGCAACGAGCAAGTGGCGAAGGCCCTACCGCGTCGGAGCTTGGTTAGAGAGAACTACGGGTACCGCAGATCGGGAAGTGCTGGCTCAACACCGTCAAACGGAGAGACGATGCACATCCTCCCTTTCCGCCGGCGAACATGTGACACCCCAAAATTTTAACCTTGTTTTATTAATTAAAATTTTGCCTAGAAACTAAAACTTTTATTTTCTGTATTCCCTTCTGATTTCAGAACCACTCTTTTCTTTATTGTTATGGAGTTTTACCCCAAGTGAGATCTTTTCAATTATTGTTGGACTTATTTTTCCCTCTCAAATAAAACAATTCTTTTATCAGTGGGATTATTTGCATAATTTTTTTTCCTGGTGCCTTATTATTTGAAAAATGATTTTTCTAAGCTTCAAGGCCTCTTTTACACTGCAACCCTTTGATAAATTCATTTAAAAAAATTCCACCAAAATTTGGAGAGGTCATGTGATGTTTATAAAACACTTTTACGCAAAAATATATTTCATTACCTGGATATTTTGAGTTCTACACCAAGTTTACAAATCTGATCCAGAGGACAGTTTGGCACTCCAACCTATTTAAATATTTCCTTAAAACTTCTACCAAAATTTTGGGATGTCAACAGGAGTATATTAATCAACTTTTTGCAATAACCTAGTGATGTTCTTTGGAATAATTGAGTGAACCATCCTCATCTTCATTCTGGTCCAACTGGATGGACTGTACTACAGCTATATTTTAACTTGCTCCTTTTGCTGTGATTCCTTTTCCTACTTGTAGCCCTTCCTGCTAGAACCTTAAGTTCAATAGGTTGGACTCATTGGAGCAATTCTAGTACATGCAATCATGCCATGTTCTTTCTGTCCAAAATTGAACTTTTGCAAAACTTGCACTAGCAAGTTTCTCCTTTCGGCAAACTAACCTCACCACCCTCTCTTTCATCTAAAGAGACCCCACTCTGGAAGATTTGACCACTCCAAGAAATGCCTAGGTGCATGTGGCATTCTGTCGAGCACCCTGTAGGCATGACCAGTTTTGACATAAGTCTTAGCTTGCACTGTGGTCTTGCTTCCCTTGCCTAACTACCTTGTCCAATAGACTTCTAGCTACTCATAACCTAGGTCTGCTAATTCCCAGCCTCACCCGAGACCTCTAACACGCCCTGACATTTCGTCGAGCACGTCCCGTGCGTGCTCTGGGCGCGAGCAGAGCGCGCGTTTTGCACGTGCCGCGCCCGAGCCGCCATGTTGCGCCCCTGGTTTTGCCCATGCCACAGAGCCGCGCCACGCACTCCCCTTCTCACTACAACATGCCAAGCCGCCCTGGCACTCTACAGCGCCGCCGTCAGGGCACTCTTGGCGGCACGCCGGCGTCCGCAGTGGCCTCTGCCCGCTCGGTGCCGCCAGAGCCACCCCGGCTCGCCACCTGCCCCTGGAACAGCTCATCCTCATCCTCTCGAGTGTCCTCTAGCTCTCGTCATCGCCACGATGCCCTGAAGCTACAGGGAGGCGGTTCGCCGACGAACTTATCCGGCCGCCGCTAACCGACCTCGTTGCGGTATATAAGGAGGCCCCCGAACCCATTCGAGCACGGAGACAACCTCAGGCCACCTTCATGGCACCCCCACAGCCTGCAATCGTCGGAGGGAGGCCTTCTTCCCCGTCTCCGGCAACTCCTGCTGCCGCTGCCGTCCCGGCCATTCCGGCACCACCAGGACCTCCCCCTCTCCACTCTCTCCACCAGAAGCTCTCTCTTCCTCCCGTGAACCCTTCCCCCTGCTCGATTTCGATCGGGAACCACCGCAGCCCCAAAACCACTTTGCTCCCGAAGTCTCCTCCGCCGTGAAGCTCACCGTCGGCGACTCCCTCCACCCCCGCCGACCCAACGACCACCGGGAGGACCGCCCCGGTCTTGCGGATCCATCCCGACCCTCTGGAGCCCGCGGGGAGCAGCCATTCGCCGGCGTCGATCGTCGTCGCCTCGCCTCCGTTCAGGCAGAGGAAGAGGAGGGAGAGATGGACTGGTCAAACTTGACCAGTGGCCCCCCTGGACCCACTGTTAGTGACCCCGCCCCAGTCCATGCGGGTTAAGTGAATACGTAAATCTCAAAGTACGTCTTCGACGTGTACCGGTTTGAAACGTTTTCTTTTCTGTTTCTGTTTTATTTAAAAACCAGGAATTTGACTAAACTTTGACTAGCTATAACTTTTTAAATATAACTCCAAATGAATTGATTCTTTTTCCTACCTCTCTAAAATTTAATCAAGTTTATTTTAAGATTTATTTGAAAAAAATTCAAAACAACTTTTTGTGCTGTTTTGAGTTTGTGTGTTAATTCAAATTTATTTAAAATAGGACTTTGGAGAGAGAGAAGAAAACTTTCAGAAGTTTTGGAGTGCACCCTGCCTTTCCACACCTTGAAGGCAAGCATTCTGAACCCTGGCATAATATTTTGCATGCGTTGTTTGACACAATTATGACACCACCTCAATACGTAGAACTCGTTATTTTATGTGGTGATGTGATCATTTGCATGAATGCTCATTGGAAATTTCCTTGCTGTTGGAAATGGACAGGCTTGTGATAGTGATCATCCTCGTATGCCTTTCGTGCCTACCGAAAGAATAACGGGAAAGCCTCGGTCTTGGGTAGACCCGAGCTTGTCCCTAGTTTTCTCGTTGAGACGAGTGTGTCCGGCATGGCATGAAGGGTATGATGAGGGGTGATTCTGTCTGTTGGATGAAATATACTCGTTATGCTAATATTGCAGGGTATACTTAAACCTCCTGAGTCGACCATAGATCGAGTCTTGTTCCAGTAACCCCCATACTTGTTTCATACTACCACTCGTCTCTACAACAAGTAGAGTACGGTTCAGTAATTTGTCAACCCCTTTCTAGCACACACCGTACAGAGAGTCCGGGATGAGGGTACCACGGCCATGGATTAAAGCCAGTCATCCGGTCAGGGGGCATGGGTGTTTCGGTTGTAGCCGAGGGGGTAGCTTCCCCAGTTTTGCGCGCGATATAAATTTTGTGATCCCATGCTAATCGAGGTTGTAGCCTCCCCACTTAGAGTTTTGCTTAACGAGTGTCGTGGGTGATTCTAGACACCAGTGAGTTAAGCTGGTGTGTTCAAGTCAGGTGCGTTTTCAGTTAAAAGACCGTAGACAGAATTAGTCCCGATGGACTAAAGGAATCCGTTACTCGTGGGTAAAGAGTACACCCTCTGCAGAGATTAAACCTATTCGAATAGCCGTGTACATGGTTAAGGATTACAATCTGGGATGGGTCAAGTGTCGGTCTTAGTGTCGGTCTTTGGAGGAGAAAACTATTAAACCAGAACTGGGATCATGACTTGAGACTTATGATGATTATGATTATTTTTATTTATGGACTAACCCCTTTATATTATTTGAAATATTGAGTATCCCTCGGATGGTTTTACCTCCTGGATATTCACTATATTTATTTTCTTTATAAGCCCTTTATGTGGTGTCGCTCAGACGCCCGACTGTGGCATGTTGTTATTTATTTTCTTTATAAGCCCTTTATGTGGTGTCGCTCAGACGTCCGACTGTGGCATGCTGTTATTTATTCTCTTTATAAGCCCTTTATGTGGTGTCGCTCAGACGCCCGACTGTGGCATGCTGTTATTTATTTTCTTTATAAGCCCTTTATGTGGTGTCGCTCAGACGCCCGACTGTGGCATTTCTCTTTGTTTACTAACCTTTCGAGGCGTCACTTCAGACACCCGATCGGTGCATTTTATTATTAATATGTTATTGCATATTCATAAATAACCTGCTTGTGTGCATCAGAGTTTTTATTATCTTTTGTGACTGACGTCGTGAGCATAAAATATTTGAGAACATCGTTGTTATATTATACCCGTGTTCATAATGTTTGCGAGTACATTCAAATTACTCACTGGCTTGTCCCTGGCTATTGTCTTGGCCGGATTTCTTGCGCGGAGAAGAGCGACCGTGATGACAGCACCAGAACCTAAGCAACGGTCATAGCAGCCTCGCGAAGATAGGAGTTAACCTGGTCAGCTATTCCTGTGGGAAATGGAGTCCCATAGACACTGATGATTCACAACCTGCTTCCGCCATCAACCACTAGAAACCTTTTGTTGTACTCCCAGGCCAGAATGGTCTTGTACTACATATTTTGTGTTTTGCTTGGAATTTCTATATCAAGTTGGTGCCTCATCAGCTAACAGTGATCCTGGGGCTGATGAGCACAAGGGCCATTTTCTAGGAATTAATACCCGAAAAGCCGGTCGCCACAAACTTGGTATCAGAGCCAGGATGACCATTGGCTAATCCTATCTTAGCCAGGTCGAAAAACCTAGGTAAGCCAAACCACCAGACCTTAACCAAAACCCAGCCAAGCTTCTCGTGCAAGATAGCCACACAGTGACCCCGACACTTTTGGCAGTCAGTGCCCAACCTATCAACCTGGCCTGTCGATCACGCGCCAATGACCGATGCCTATAATGTCTTATTCGCAAGCGTGCGAAGGAAGACTCCGTTCCCTTTTTCTATAAAAAGGGCACGCTAGCCACAACCCAGCACAACACAGCCTCTACCCTGAACCTAGCCATAATGCCTGGCCCCGTAGTGCACAATGAGACCATAGCAACCAACCTTGAAGGTTTTGTGACCATACTCGCAAACCTCACCCGTCGTGCCTATGCGTTAGAAGAGCCCCCAGAATATGTTGTGTACCAAGGACCCATGGGTGGAGAAAGCCGTCAATTCTGGGCCACTGTGCACATCTACGATAGGGGTCTATCTCCAGAACGCCCCTACAGGTTCACCGGAAGGACAACTTCCTTCGAGCCACAAGCCATCCAGCTAGCTGCTCGAGAGGCTATAGTTCAACTCCGACAGTTGTCGCCCAGAGTTAACTGTCGCTCGTTCTACTACTACCCCAGACGCGGAGGGTATGGTAGACCACCCCAAGTTGCCAACGGAGATCACGAGACGGATCCTGCATTATTGCACCTAGTGCGCTATGTAGGTGCACTAGAGGCACTATTCGATCAAATCACCATTGATCTGATCGCAGCTCGTGGAGAGCTGGTTCGTCGAGTCCCAGCGAGAGGAGAAGACGAGCCCGGCGCCGACAGCCCAGTCGTGTTGTTCGGACAACCAATCGAGACCTTGAGATCAGCCCCAGCCATCAACCAAGATGCTTTGATGACCCCAGAAGTGCTTCGTCGCCTTCTGGGAGCACACTCCAACGGGATTGTGGCCAACAATCCCCGTGATGGTCATCATCGCTACCCCGACCCTGCACTTCCTCCACCATCTCTGGCTAATTCCAACGGTGAGACCCGTGGAGAAACCTCGACATCCACAAGGCACGCCCGTTTGGATATAAATGAGGTAGACTAAGTCACCCAAGTAGTGCTGAATCTCAGTGTATCCTCGCTTGTAATCGCGTGACCTTGTACATAAACGCAGCCTGTTGTTGTGCCTCTATTTTAGATAGTAACCTTGCATATTTATGTCAGCACACAATTGCATATTTTTCCAAGCACAGCTACCAAGACCACCCCGATAACTCCCACAGTGATACGTCACTTTAGTGAGGTATGTATCTATGACTTTGACCTCGACCCTTGGAGCTAAGCTGGCAATTTTATTACCTTTCACCACGGTAAAATGACCCAGCTCCAGTGCTATAAAAAGGCCACCTCGTTACCTTGCCAAGCACCCTCACCTTGTGCACCATTTCCTGCCATGTCGAGCCCTAGTATTTATCTGAGGACCCCAGATGCAACCCCAGGTAGCTTTGTCAAAATATTGTGGGACTTTACCTGCAGTACCATGGGTTCTACCCAGCCACCCCAGTACGAGCTGTTCAAATCGAGAATCACACCTTCCACCTCAAAATATTGGGCAGCAGTACACATCCCTCCCGTAGACTCCAACCAAGACCCAACGGAAGTTTCCTTCATGGGGAAATCTATGCCGACCCCACATACGGCCATAGAAGCTGCTGCTTACGAAGCACTCGCTCGCCTTCGATTCACGGTACCCTATGCCAGCGAATGAGGGTATTATTACCTTCCGAGCCGTGCAGCACCCGGAGGAGTAACATCTTTTCCTAGTGGACGATTTGAGAGAGACCCAGTGCTGGCCAACCTGATCCAGTATGTCATCGCTCAAGAATGTTTGACTCAGCAAATAATGGGATATCTCCAGAGTCTCGCTGACTTGAATCCTCAGATCGCCATCGTCAGACCACTGAGGCCCGACCAGGAGAGACACATTCATTGGCTGATCAATCCGCTTTTCCCGATAGAAGAGGAGTGCATCCCAGTACCAGAGACGTTTTCTCGGGACCTCGTCCAATTGCCGTTTTCATTATAGACGTTGCTGCTATGTTTATTCTTGCAACTTTTACTTATGTGTTGTAACTTACGCGTGGTACCCCGAGTTTGCGTGGCGAGTAAATTATTTAGTTTCTATTAATGTGAGTAGTTCTGTTGCGGTTTGACTCTATTATATTATTGTTCTCTTACGAAAATCATGGAGTGAGAGTTCTTTTCCCTGAGTTGCAGCATCGTATATCTTCTCACGGCGTGGATTATTTCATTTCACAGAGCACCACGGCAGCAGACTCACTACCGCTCAAACACGTAACCGTGGAGTAATTGTTTTTCCAAAATAGCTCTTAGCAAATCTCGAGGACGAGATTTTTTCTTAAGGGGGGTAGTGTTGTGACACCCCAAAATTTTAACCTTGTTTTATTAATTAAAATTTTGCCTAGAAACTAAAACTTTTATTTTCTGTATTCCCTTCTGATTTCAGAACCACTCTTTTCTTTATTGTTATGGAGTTTTACCCCAAGTGAGATCTTTTCAATTATTGTTGGACTTATTTTTCCCTCTCAAATAAAACAATTCTTTTATCAGTGGGATTATTTGCATAACTTTTTTCCTGGTGCCTTATTATTTGAAAAATGATTTTTCTAAGCTTCAAGGCCTCTTTTACACTGCAACCCTTTGATAAATTCATTTAAAAAAATTCCACCAAAATTTGGAGAGGTCATGTGATGTTTATAAAACACTTTTATGCAAAAATATATTTCATTACCTGGATATTTTGAGTTCTACACCAAGTTTTCAAATCTGGTCCAGAGGACAGTTTTGCACTACAACCTATTAAAACATTTCCTTAAAACTTCTACCAAAATTTTGGGATGTCAACAGGAGTATATTAATCAACTTTTTGCAATAACCTAGTGATGTTCTTTGGAATAATTGAGTGAACCATCCTCATCTTCATTCTGGTCCAACTGGATGGATTATACTACAGCTATATTTTAACTTGCTCCTTTTGCTGTGATTCCTTTTCCTACTTGTAGCCCTTCCTGCTAGAACCTTAAGTTCAAGAGATTGGACTCATTGGAGCAATTCTAGTACATGCAATCATGCCATGTTCTTTCTGTCCAAAACTAAACTTTTGCAAAACTTGCACTAGCAAGTTTCTCCTTTTGGCAAACTAACCTCACCACCCTCTCTTTCATCTAAAGAGACCCCACTCTGGAAGATTTGACCACTCCAAGAAATGCCTAGGTGCATGTGGCATTCTGTCGAGCACCCTGTAGGCATGACCAGTTTTGACATAAGTCTTAGCTTGCACTGTGATCTTGCTTCCCTTGCCTAACTACCTTGTCCAATATACTTCTAGCTACTCATAACCTAGGTCTGCTAATTCCCAGCCTCACCCGAGACCTCTAACACGCCCTGACATTTCGTCGAGCACGTCCCATGTGTGCTCTCGGCGCGAGCAGAGCGCGTGTTTTGCACGTGCCGCGCCCGAGCCGCCACGTCGCGCCCCTGGTTTTGCCCACGCCACAGAGCCGCGCCACGCACTCCCCTTCTCACCGCAACACGCCAAGCCGCCCTGGCACTCTACAGCGCCGCCGTCAGGGCACTCTTTGCACCACGCCGGCGTCCATAGTGCGCCTCTGCCCGGTCGGTGCCACCAGAGCCACCCCGGCTCGCCACCTGCCCCTGGAACAGCTCATCCTCATCCTCTCGAGTGTCCTCTAGCTCTCGTCGTCGCCACGACGCCCTGAAGCTACGGGGAGGTGGTTCGCCGACGAACTTATCCGGCCGCCGCTAACCGGCCTCGTTGAGGTATATAAGGAGGCCCCCGAACCCATTCGAGTACGGAGGCAACCTAAGGCCACCTTCATGGCACCCCCACAGCCTGCAATCGTCGGAGGGAGGCCTTCTTCCCCGTCTCCGGCAACTCCTGCCGCCGCCACCGCCCCGGCCATTCCAGCACCACCAGGGCCTCCCCCTCTCCACTCTCTCCACCAGAAGCTCTCTCTTCCTCCCGTGAACCCTTCCCCCTGCTCGATTTTGATCGGGAACCACCGCAGCCCCAAAACCACTTTGCTCCCGAAGTCTCCTCCGCCGCGAAGCTCACCGTTGGCGACTCCCTCCACCCCCGCCAACCCAACGACCACCGGGAGGACCGCCCCGGTCTTGCGGATCCATCCCGACCCTCTAGAGCCCGCGGGGAGCAGCCATTCGCCGGCGTTGATCGCCGTTGCCTCGCCTCCGTTCGGGCAGAGGAAGAGGAGGGAGAGATGGACTGGTCAAACCTGACCAGTGGGCCCCCTGGACCCACTGTCAGTGACCCCGCCCCAGGCCACGTGGGTCAAGTGAAGACGTAAATCTCAAAGTACGTCTTCGACGTGTACCGGTTCGAAACGTTTTCTTTTCTTTTTCTGTTTTATTTAAAAACCAGGAATTTGACTAAACTTTGACTGGCTATAACTTTTTAATATAACCCCAAATGAATTGATTCTTTTTCCTACCTCTCTCAAATTTAATCTAGTTTATTTTAAGATTTATTTGAAAAAAATTCAAAACAACTTTTTGTGCTGTTTTGAGTTTGTGTGTTAATTCAAATTTATTTAAAATAGGACTTTGGAGAGAGAGAAGAAAACTTTCAAAAGTTTTGGAGTGAACCCTGCCTTTCCACACCTTGAAGGCAAGCATTCTGAACCCTGGCATAATATTTTGCATGCGTTGTTTGACACGATTATGACACCACCTCAATACGTAGAACTAGTTATTTTATGTGGTGATGTGATCATTTGCATGAATGCTCATTGGAAATTTCCTTGCTGTTGGAAATGGATAGGCTTGTGATAGTGATCATCCTCGTATGCCTTTCGTGCCTACCGGAAGAATAACGGGAAAGCCTCGGTCTTGGGTAGACCCGAGCTTGTCCCTAGTTTTCTCGTTGAGACGAGTGTGTCCGGCATGGCATGAAGGGTATGATGAGGGGTGATTCTGTCTGTTGGATGAAATATACTCGTTACTCTAATCTTGTAGGGAATACTTAAACCTCCTGAGTCGACCATAGATCGAGTCTTGTTCCAGTAACCCCCATACTTGTTTCGTACTACCACTCGTCTCTACAACAAGTAGAGTACGGTTCAGTAATTTGTCAACCCCTTTCTAGCACACACCGTACAGCGAGGCCGGGATGAGGGTACCACGGCCATGGATTAAAGCCAATCATTCGGTCAGGGGGCATGGGTGTTTCGGTTGTAGCCGAGGGGGTAGCTTCCCCAGTTTTGCGCGCGGTATAAATTTTGTGATCCCATGCTAATCGAGGTTGTAGCCTCCCCACTTAGAGTTTTGCTTAACGAGTGTCGTGGGTGATTCCAGACACCGGTGAGTTAAGCTGGTGTGTGCAAGTCAGGTGCATTTTCATTTAAAAGACCGTAGACGGAATTAGTCCCGATGGACTAAAGGAATCCGTTACTCGTGGGTAAAGAGTACACCCTCTGCAGAGATTAAACCTATTCGAATAGCCGTGTCCATGGTTAAGGATTACAGTCTGGGATGGGTCAAGTGTCGGTCTTAGTGTCGGTCTTCGGAGGAGAAAACTGTTAAACCAGAACTGGGATCATGACTTGAGACTTATGATGATTATGATTATTTTTATTTATGGACTAACCCCTTTATATTATTTGAAATATTGAGTATCCCTGGGATAGTTTTACATCCTGGATATTCACTATATTTATTTTCTTTATAAGCCCTTTATGTGGTGTCGCTCAGACGCCCGACTGTGGCATGCTGTTATTTATTTTCTTTATAAGCCCTTTATGTGGTGTCGCTCAGACGCCCGACTGTGGCATGATGTTATTTATTCTCTTTATAAGCCCTTTATGTGGTGTCGCTCAGACGCCCGACTGTGGCATGCTGTTATTTATTTTCTTTATAAGCCCTTTATGTGGTGTCGCTCAGACGCCCGACTGTGGCATTTCTCTTTGTTTACTAACCTTTCGAGGCGTTGCTTCAGACACTCGATCGGTGCATTTTATTATTAATATGTTATTGCATATTCATAAATAACCTGCTTGCGTGCATCAGAGTTTTTATTATCTTTTGTGACTGACGTCGTGAGCATAAAATATTTTAGAACATCGTTGTTATATTATACCCGTGTTCATAATGTTTGCGAGTACATTCCAAGTACTCACTGGCTTGTCCCTGGCTATTGTCTTGACCAGATTTTTGCGTCGAGAAGAGCGACCGTGATGACAGCCCCGGAACCTAAGCAACGGTGATAGCAGCCTCGCGAAGATAGGAGTTAACCTGGTCAGCTCTTCCTGTGGTAAATGGAGTCCCATAGACACTGATGATTCACAACCCACTTCCGCCATCAACCACTAGAAACCTTTTGTTGTACTCCCAGGCCAGAATGGTCTTGTACTACATATTTTGTGTTTTGCTTGGAATTTCTGTATCAAGTTGGTGCCTCATCAGCTAACAGTAATCCTGGGGCTGATGAGCACAAGGGCCATTTTCTGGGAATTAATACCCGGAAAACCGGTCGCCGCAGAACGGGATGTGGCTGGATCACTGACCAATGCTGGGAGAGAGAGGCCACTGCCGCCTTGTGTGAGATGGTGAGATGAGACACAAACCCATTTTTCCATTTTCCCCACGACAATCGTTTTATATTATGTACGTGACATTGAGGAATATATAACTTTGTTTAATACTAACGCGTCAAGTCAAACTTTGTTCCGTGTAGGCGTGGTACCCGACCCTCCTTCGAGTAAACAACTGCTACACGCGTCAAATTATCACGTGGGCGCCTTTTCGTACAGAAACGAACTCCATCGTGTACCCGTGCGGGTGTGGCCGGGAACGAGACGTTAGTACATGCGTCCTGCATGCACCTCTTTTGTAGGTGCAGGTACATACGTGGGTGGGTGTGAGAGAGATGGTTTGTGCAAAACAGAGGCAATGTGTTGATGATATCTCAAACAGAAAAACATAACATATGCAATGTGTGTGAAACGAAGTCATGGACGTGAGATATCGATAGAATTGAAAACAAGGATGAAGTGCGTGGCTGCGCGATTGATAAAGAGTGCCATCGAATTTGTGTCTGCCTACGTCAAAGATACAGGGGGGCTGGCCTACTGGAATTTGAGAGGGCAGAGGTGCGTTTTTTCTTTGTGGCATGGATACCTACCTACAATGTTCGACTATCGGTGTGTGTGGGAGGGGGAGGGGGCAGAGACCGATCGACTAGTATATGTGTGGGGAAGGAGAGAGACCTAGCTATGTATTGAGGGAGATCGATTGGCATCCATGGATATGTGTAGCAGAGGAATAAGGTTGGGAGAAAGATAAAGGTAGAGTGTCGGAGGGTTGGTGGTGGAGTGGCGTCTCACAAATGGTGGGAGAGGCCTGCTAGACAAAAGGAGGGTACGAGTGCAATATCAATAAGAGAGGGCGGGGGTGTGTGTCTGTCTATGCATGTGCGTGTGAGAGACGGGTCGGGAGGTATGCAAGGATGATGAGGGGAGACGATATGGTTGTGGTAAGCATATGTAACTACATAGGAAGACCAATCGTCGTGTGTCTGAGAAAGGGAGAGACATAACTAGCAAGGTAAGTGTATCAGTGCGAGGGGAAAACGAATTATAGTCGACCTAGCTATATGTAGGGAGATTAGTATGTATACACGCATGCATGTGTTAGAAGCAAATAAGGTCCAGAGAGACAGACATGGGGAGAGGGTGCGGCTAGGAGGTGGCGCGAGAGGCCTACCATGTCGAGGGGGGGGGAGTGTGCGAGTATGAGATCAATGAAAAGAGGGGCAGGAGTGTGCACCTGCGTGGAACTGTATTGGACATAGGGGGGCATGGACGGTGAGAAGAGAATAGGGGAAGTATATATGTGTTTGTGGTAGGCACACTTGGCTAGAGAGGTATATCGACCGGTGTGTGCTGGAAAGAAGGAGCCGGGGGCCTACACACACCACGGGTGGACGACCTAAAGAGAAATAATGAATGTGCACGATGGAGGGGACGCTAAGGGTGGGTGAGAGGGGGGCGGGCGTGTGCATGCATGATAGCTAGAAAGTTAGCTCTAGCTAGCTACAAATAGAAGAGGATCGTGAAGGTGTAAAAGATGAACAAAGATCACAATTCATTATAAAAAATGGATACATACTTGAAGAAGATATCATAATGTAGAACATTGATTATAATTTGGGCTAATGTGTGGCTTTTGCAGCTCAGGTCTAATTACTTGTCATAATGTAGGCGGCGGGGCACTATACTTTGTGTGATAAACACAGTGTACGTATGGAACATGGTTTAGATTATGAATATGAAAGTTAGTACATCAAATGTACTATTATTTGGAATCAACATCAAGTGTATTCAAAAAATAGAATTCGAGTTCATGTAGTACACATAGTTCATATCTATCTCTATAGTAATCATGTGGTGTGTTATTAAGATAATACACGAATGATGGTTGAAGTATGCAACATTCATGATTGTAGATTCTTATTGAAATAGAGAAACGAATTCAAATTCAGTTCGAATTGCAGCGGTAGTATAGACATCTGGAATGCACTAAAATGTTGGTATGAGTAGGTTACATGCATTATACAGCAAGCGAAAAAATTTAATTGGACATAACATGGACTCATACTCCCTCCTTCCATCTATATAGGGCGTAATGCGTTTTTAAGACCGCCTTTGACTATTGACAAGATTAATAGTACATGACATGCGCAATGTGAAAATTATATCATTGAAAGCTCCTTTCACACACGAATTTAACGGTGTGTTTTGTGTAAGTTGCATGTCATAGCTCTAATATTTGGTCAAAGTTAGCATCAAAAAATGCATTAGGCCCTATTTAGATGGAAGGAGGGAGTAGCTTTGAATAGCATTTGTATAGTAAAACGGGGCAAGACTCTCTCTTTGTGTGGTGTGAATAGTTTTATTTTTTTCGTTTTCTTTTTGGTTGAGGGAAGTGCAAATTGATTTGGTACGTACAAGTACAATATTACACGTTAGGCTTGTCCCTAAAATTCAGATATCGTGCTCCCAAAACTGGCGCCATCACAACCCGCGCCTTGTTATCCCGAAATTACAACGCGCGTGAAAACTCCCTCCAGCTGCCAAATCCCGACACGTGACATCCCCCTTCTAACCCTGAGCCAAAAGGGCCGCTAGTTCAAATCAGTGGGGGGTACTTTTGTAACACACCTTACATTTCAGACAAGCGCGTCCCTAAGTCATGGTTCACCCCCTCCCATTGCCTCATTTTCGCCATTCAAAATCCCAGGACGCCATAACCTCTCCGCTCTAGCCGCGAAACCCCACCCTCCTCCATCCGCCACCTCACTGCTGCCTAGCCGGAGCCTCTTCCCCGATGACAACGTCCACCACAACAGTTCGACGTCCCTCGTCCACCTCCCCGGATGAGGATCCGTCGTCCACCTCGTCGTCCCGCCGGTTCAGCCGCCCCGTCCTCCACCTCCAAGGAGCTGCTCCGATGATCGCCTCGTCTATCGCGGCTGCTCCATCCCCACATCGCCGCTTTAACCTGCTCCACCGGAACCGCAGCATCCTCACTGACTCCTCGGACGAAGCCGAGGCCTACTCGGCGCCACCAAAGAGGTTGTACACTCATCGCATTGCACCTTCTCCTTAACTCGACCTCCCGGCGCCGACGGTGCTCCATCCCGCACCCCCATGGAGCGGCTACCTTGAAGCCGGCGCCACAGCAGACATCTCCATTGTGGCTCTCCCCCAGTGCGAGGTCCCTTTGGCGGCGGCATCCATACCTGCCGGATCTGCTGCTGCTGCTCCGGCTCTCGCTCGCTCGCTCGCGCTACTGCTCCTGCTCCGTCTCTCGCTCGCTCGCCCAGCTGCTGCTGCTCCGGCTCTCGCTCACTCGCTCGCTCTTCTGCTGCTACTCTCCCCCTCGCTCGTGTTGCTGCTCTGCTATGGTTTAGCTACACTTCAGTCGACTGAATCGACTTTTGGGTCAGTCGATTTTCAGGGGGGGGGCTCACCGGAGTTAAGGAAGAACCACCCGCAGCGGGGACGGGGGCTCGCTGGAGAGGTACCCCACTATCTATCTTAGGTTTCAAGGTGGGGGCTGGGGGCCTAGAGGGCTGGCCGAGGCGGCGGTGGACCGGCGGTGGGTAGTTGTTTCGGGGTGGCGTTGGGGCTGTCGGTTCAGCCGGTGGTGGCTGGCGGCTCAGGGGGTGCAGGTTGAAGATGAACTGCATGCCCTCTCTAAACTACATGTCAAGTGCCTCTCTACTACCATTGCGTTCAATTTTGACAGTAACATTCAGATTCCACAGTAAATTTCAGTTTCGACAGTTAATGTTAGAGTCAATAGTTTTTACCTCATCTGTTGTAGTCATGTGGTTTTTGGTGATGTAAATTTTACATCTATTTTACATCATCTATTGGAGATGCTATTAGAATCCCACTTGAGATTGACGATGTCTGTCTTGTGCTGCTTCAGCCTTGAAGTCTTACGGCTCACCGGAGCTGCTCCAACGACAGAATGATCCATCATAACAGAGCAGTGCCCTGGATGCCATCTACAGATTCCTCAGATCTTCCTCCACACCTCCGACAGCCACCTCTGCCTCAACTGCTTCAGCGACCAACCCAATGATTTTGAGGTCGACACGGCTATGGCAAAGAGGTTGTACACTTGTTGCATCACTTATTACTATACATTCATGTCGATCCATTAGGCCTATTTTGGTTCAACAAAAAAACATAGCAATACGGAATTTTCCAATGGCACACTACTATTCAATTATTCATGCATTTTGTTGAAAGGAATGAAGCAAAACATCCACCTGGACCTGCTTTTCAAAATTCTATGCATGAAAACAAGACCTAGTGCATTAGTGGCGGAATAACATTCTAACTGTACACGCTTTCATATGGTTTCACTTTATTTTGGCCATGTTTCTTTGCATTCCTCTGCTCTTCCAATTCCTGTAAACCAAACACCCAAGTTGACAGAAATCCTGTGTTTACAAATGCTCTATTTACCATGTGTATTCCTATCCTATTCCAGTGTTTTTCCTATCCCTGCATTTTTAGAATCATGCAAGCCAAATGAGCCCTTACAGAATTACTTCATTTATAGGTAGGTGTCGAAGGGAACTTTGTGTGGTTTGTCCTGCTCCTGCCGCGACGTCGTCCACCTCACCTGAGCTGCTCCATCGACAGAAGCATCCACCAAACCAGACATCACGACTCATGACCATCTTTCACCGCCTCAGATCTCCTTCCCTACCACCGGCACCCACCGCAACGGCATCACCATCATCGACTCAGCAGATGAACCTGAGGAGTACACGGGTCCACAAGAGAGGTCGCACTCTTTTGTTTGTGCTTATGTTATGCATTGCTTAAAATTACCTTCTACTTTATCATCCTATTCACCTCTTGGACTCCAAGTCAGGTCCAAATTAATGTTCAAACTTGAGTTCTAAGTTAGTTGTGGGGCACATATTGAGGAAGCAATGAATAGTATCTCTGTCTAATATCTGGTTCACCTAGGGTATGCCTATGTTGTTCATCTTGGGTGGGAAACAAATAGTAAAGCAATCATCATCTGTCTTTTTAATAAATTAAAGCAATCGTCAGCCTGCTATCATTATCTTTGGATCCATCCACTGGTTGTTACCATCACTCTAAATTTCTGCATGATCTCCTTACATAATCTCACCATATTTTTTCATATGCATGTCAGATATTGTACACAGTCATGCTGAACATGTAGAGAAAAAGAGAAGAATTTTGCGCGGCAATACAATTTCATGCACACATCGCTCCATGGTGGTTTCAATGGCAAACTCTCCCCAACCCTCTCCAGATTGTAATCCAGAGGAAGATATCTGTTCTGAGGCGGATTCAGACGCCGCTGACCACTCCTATTTACCCCCCCTCCCACCAAGGTGTTTGATCTACCTTGGCATGATGATGTTAGTCATATCATGCATATATTGCCTTGCAGTGCCTACTTTTGACATCATATATGTCATCTTCTTAGTTTAGACATGTTCTGTAATGCCACCTGTTTAGTTTCTATATCACATATGGGTATTATGCAGTCTCATGTCTTTTAGCCAGCCATAATATCTGTGAAATGTGCAATGCCATCCCGTTTAACCAGGCATCATATATTTGAATGATATCTTGCCCATCCTTTTCTTCATTACATTTCCATTTGTCGACAATGTTTGTACATTAAACTACTCTTCCTCTGAATCAGCCATTTGGGTGGGAGATGGAAAAATCTAGAGTGAAAACAAGGCCTTCAGAGCAGACAGTGCTACCTGTCGAAGCAGATCTCTTGTTGGGTCCCGATAGCTCCTCAGAGTGGATTCAGAGACAGATGACCAGTCCTATTCCCCCACCGAGGTGTATGCTCTAACTTGGCATGGTTATACTGCTCATATCATGCATATGGTGTCTTGCATTGCATAGTTTAAACATCATATACACAATATTCAACACCATGTTCTTAGTTCAGACATCATATCGAATGCCCTATGTTTAGCATATAAATCACATATGTGAATTAAATGGTGTGATCCTGATTACTTAGATAACATGTAGGTGAATTATGTCATGTGATCCTGTTTAGTTATTCATCATATCTTTGAATTATGTTATGATATGCTATCCAGTTTAGATAGACATCATATATGTGAAATTATGTCATGCTATCCGTTTTAGTTAAACAATATACATGTCAACTATTTCATGCCCTCTTTTTTCCACACTATCTATTGCATCTGTCTATCATACAATGTCTGTAAATTCAACTATCTTTCCTGTTTATCAGCCAGTATCTAGCGGACTAAAAACACGGTCTTCAAATAAAATAGTGCTACCTCTTGGTGGAGATAGCACCCCGGTTGTACATGCACGAGAACCAGCCCTACCATACATAACCCAAACTCTCGCAGATTGTACCCCTACTGCGATGGACAGAGAACCAGCTTCACCCAATCTAACCCCAACCCTAGCAAATAGTAACCCAGTTCCTGTTGACACAACACCATCTCCACCACAGAGCTCCCAAACAAGAGCAGTTAGTAAGGCAGCTCCAGTGCCCAAAGGGCCAGTACTACCACGGCAAACCCCAACTCCACTAGTTAGTATGCCTATTCGTGTGGAGGAAGCACAACTAGCTAGTCGTAGTTTAGCATCTATCGCATTTGATGTTGTTAAATCGTATGTGCGTATCTTCCCATCTTGGAAATATTATACTGAAGATGCAGGAAAAATGCCAGTTGCGGGTGTTTGTCCAGGAGTTATGTGTAAGTAATGTTTTTCATGGAAATTACTTTGCTTTGTCCCATACATCCTACCTCCATGATTGTTATAATACAACAAATTTCCCATTTTTCTCTATAGAGAAGGACCGATTTGGAAACTCAGGATGAGGTAACCTGTGCTTATACCTCTGCTATCTTCAAGAATGCTTGGTGGCAGTATCGGAATTACCTGAAGAAAACGTACTTCACCAGCAAAGAAACTCATCAAATTACCTTACGTTCTCCTGAGACACATTTACTGGAAGATGACTGGGAACGCCTTGTTCTGTACTGGTCCCGAACCAAGAATGTGGTAAGGTCTATGAGCTCATTTTCTTTTTTTAAGTACTATATTATTGCGTCTTACTTTACTCTATTCATGTAGAACAAGTGCCTAAACCTGAAGAACAATTGTTCTAATTTAAGATTCCATTGCTATCATAGTTCAAAAAAGTGCTAGGCGTTAAATGTATGTTTTGCCACTGCCTTGCACTTTACTGACCAAAACGCATGCTTATGCGCAGTTACGCACAGATTAAGCGTAGTCATGTGCAATGTGTTTTGCCAACGCCTAGAGCCTAGGCACGCTTAAGCGCTCGCTTAGGCACGCCTTTTTTAACTATGATTGCTATCATGCATACTGATTTGCTCTTGTATCACTTTATGTACTCATACAAACTTATTTTTAAATTGGAGGATCCAATCGAAACTCCAATGGCACAGCAAGTATGTTCACGCATGTTTCTTTAATAGGTTTGCTCTTATCAATAGCTCTGTTGATTTCAATTTCAATTGTGTATACAGTTGACTTCTCATATCATGCACATTACTAGCATCACAACAGAGCCAATAGTGTTGTTGTACATGTAGACCCGTGGTACCCATCTGAAATCTTGTTGTGCCGTGTAGTTTCCCACGCTTTGTATTCTTGCACTGCTGCTTTGTCTTGAACTGATATGATTTGAACCATGGCTCTATTTTGATTTGGCAAGACAATCCAGTGACCATAGGACATAGATATATGTTTGTTTGATGCTTTTATTATGTACTAGTACTTGGCAATAGAAGACTTGGTAGTTTAATCCTGTCCACATTACTAATGAACTGGTTCACCAAAATGAGTTTCATATACTAGTACATGCTAAACATGTTATGTGTCTGCTTGTTTCTTCTTTTAGAATGCTGACAGAATATTGGGGAAGAGTGCCTTATTAAGAAATGGTAAAGGAAGTAATGCAGATAAGGTTCAGGATAGTAAGACATCCTTGTTGGTCTCCAACAAAGCTGATTAAACAGCTAAGGAAGACTATCTTGAAGACAGTGAGACAACCCCAAAGTCCTGTCTTGGTTTAGTGTTCGAGTTACTGGCCACTACCGCTTGCACAAGCTATTCAAACTCACTGTCTGAATCAGTTCGGTTTCTTGAGTCTCAACTACAAGCTGAAAGACATCGATCAGTTGTGCTGCGACAAGAAGCAGAAGGACTGCAGAAGTCCCTGGAGCATTCGGACGCATACTTTCTGGTGCAACAGCAAGCGTTGGAGGATTTTAGCGCTAAACAAGACAAAGCTAATAATCTTGCTAAGCTTATTGCCAGCATGGTGGATACCCAGGATAACGTTTCTTGAGATCTTCTGAAGTTGTTTCAGTTATGCTCTTATTTTGCTGCCGCGTTTATTTGCGCTGGTGGCCAATTGTGACAGCCAGTGTATGTAATATGCTGCTTTGTTCCCTATATTTGCTCTGGTGGCGAACTTTGATGCCCAGTGGATGTAATATGTGTAATAGCGGTAATAGGCTAGCGTTAATTGCTTGCTTATTTATTTCCTTATTGTCTTGTTTAGTTGTTTGCTTGTAGTCACTGCAGTTCTTTTTGTATGTTTTTCTAGTGGCCACAATACCTATTTTTGGAAACTAGGCCAAAATAATCATGGCAACACACGGACTGTTGTAACCATGGGCCTCCTGCGGGCCATATGATCCATGGGCCTTCTACGGGCCATAGGATCCATGGGCCTTCTATACGGGTCGTAGGATCCATGGGCCGTCTACGGGCCGTATGATCCATGGGCCGTCTACGGGCCGTATGATCCACGTGCCTTCTATGGCCGTACAAGCCATGGACCTTTTACGGGCCGTAGGATCCATGGGCCTTCTACGGGTCGTACGATCCATGGGCCTTCTACGGGCCGTACGATCCATGGGCCTTTTACGGGCCTTCTACGAGGTGTATCCTCATTTCGCTGATCCTGGGCCGTACTATTCATGGACCATAACGGGCCGTTAATAGGCTGTATTTGATAACTCTATGAAAACAACACAATGTTTTTTTACATGAAAACGGCCCAATGTATTAACGGACCACAAATGGCCCGACTGTAACAACGGGCTGAATTTGGCCCACAAGAAGAAAATAATAGTAACGGGTCGTAAGTAACCGAATGCTAGAAATGAGCCCAAGAATAAATGGGCCCTGAGAAGGCTGAAAGATAACTTGGGCTGGAAATGGCCCAATGTAATAATGGGTTGTTAATGGGTATAAAGTGATACACTATTCATTACGGGCCAGTTTCACCACGAGCCGTTAGTGGGCCAAGAGTTACAAAGGGCCTCTTATGGGCCGAAAGACGTCATGGGCCATACATGGGCGGGAAGTTAAAACGGGCTAGAATCATATTGGATGGCCCAGATCACACTACCGGGCCTAATTCGGATAGGACATAACGGGCCCTATGTTAGCGGGCTATAAATGGGCTATATGCGAACAGGCCATTAACAGGCTTTCCGTGGGCCGGCCCGCCACCTTTTGACCAAGTCAAACGGGTCAGCCTTTTCACAGGAATGGGCCTCTGTTGGGCCGTGCCACGTGTCGATGTATAATAGGTGCCTTCAGTCCAATGAGTGGATGACATCTGTCCCAACAATGAGACGACACGTGTTTCCTCCGGCCAATGATGATTTTACACGTGGAAAATCCCCATTGGTCGGGGCTGTTAACGGGTTATCGGATCCAAAACCAGACCCGATAGCTTAACGGCATTCCGTTACAGTGGATGCCACGTGTTGGTCACCCTTGACGAAAGCACTTCTATGACGCGCCATTTATCATCATGGAAGTGGACACTTCCGTGATGATAATTTTGGTAATGTCCTGGAACACTTCTATGACAGCACAAGTATGACTATCTTGATTCTGTCATAAAATCGTCATGGATGTACATGCATGATAGAAAATGCGACCTACTGTGAGAAACGTGTATCATCACGGAAGTGTATTGTTTTTTGTAGTGTTAGCGATCTTCAAAGGTATGAAGATGCTCATCCTCTCTCTCTCTTGTTGCTAGAATCTCCTAGATTGATCTTGGTGATGCATAGAAAATTTTGAATTATTTCTACGTTCCCCAACAGTGGCATCATGAGCTAGGTCTATGCGTAGATTCTATGCACGAGTAGAACACAAGTAGTTGTGGGCGTTGGTTTGTTCAACTTGCTTACCGTTACTAATCATATCTTGTTTCGACGGTATTGTGGGATGAAGTGGCCCGGACCGACCTTACACGTACACTTACGTGAGACAGGTTCCACCGACTGACATGCACTTATTGCATATGGTGGCTAGCGGGTGCCAGTCTCTCCCACTTTAGTCGGATCGGATTCGATGAAAAGGGTCCTTATGAAGGGTAAATAGCAATTGGCACATCACTGTTGTGGCTTTTGCGTAGGTAAGAAACGTTCTTGCTAGAAACCTATAGCAGCCATGTAAAATATGCAACAACAATTAGAGGACGTCTAACTTGTTTTTGCAGGGTATGCTATGTGATATGATATGGCCAAAAGAATGTGATGAATGATATGTGATGTATGAGATTGATCATGTTCTTGTAATAGGAATCACGACTTGCATGTCGATGAGTATGACAACCGGCAGGAGCCATAGGAGTTGTCTTAATTTATTGTATGACCTGCATGTCATTGAAAACGCCATGTAATTACTTTACTTTATTGCTAACCCTTAGCCGTAGTAGTAGAAGTAATAGTTGGCGAGACAACTTCATGGAGACACGATGATGGAGGTCATGATGATGGAGATCATGGTGTCATGCCGGTGACGAAGATGATCATGTCGCGCTTCAAAGTTGGAGATCAAAGGTGCAAGATGATAATGGCCATATCATGTCACTTTATGATTTGCATGTGATGTTTGTCATGTTTACACCTTATTTGCTTAGAATGATGGTAGCATAAATAAGATGATCCCTCACTAAAATTTCAAGGAAGTGTTCCCCCTAACTGTGCACCATTGCGAAAGTTTGTTGCTTCGAAGCACCACCTGATGATCGGGTGTGATAGATTCTAACATTCGCATACAATGGGTGTAAGCCAGATTTACACATGCAATACACTTTGGTTGACTTGACGAGCCTAGCACGTACAGACATGGCCTCGGAACACAAGAGACCGAAAGGTCGAACATGAGTCGTATAGTAGATACGATCAACATGAAGATGTTCACCGATGATGACTAGTCCGTCTCATGTGATGATCGGACACGACCTAGTTGACTCGAATCATGTATCACTTAGATGACTAGAGGGATGTCTATCTGAGTGCGAGTTCATTAAAATTTGATTAGATGAACTTAATTATCATGAACATAGTCTAAAATATCTTTGCAATATGTCTTGTATATCAAATGGCCCACACTAATGTTGCCCTCAACTTCAACGCGTTCCTAGAGAAAATCAGGCTGAAAGACGATGGTAGCAACTATACAGACTGGGTCCGGAACTTGAGGATCATCCTCATAGCTTCCAAGAAAGCATATGTCGTAGAAGCACCGCTAGGGGAAGCACCCATTTTCTCAGCAACTCAAGACGTTATGAATGCCTGGCAGTCGTGTAGTGATGATTACTCCCTGGTTCATTGCGGCATGCTTTACAGCTTAGAACCGGGGCTCCAAAAGCGTTTTGAGTAGCACGGAGCATATGAGATGTTCCAAGAGCTAAAAATGGTTTTCCAAGCTCATGCTCAGGTCGAGAGATATGAAGTCTCCAACAAGTTCTACAGTTGTAAGACGGAGGAAAATAGTTCTATCAGTGAGCATATACTCACTATGTCCGGGTTACACAACCGTTTGTCTCAGTTGGGAGTTAATCTCCCAGATGACTCGGTCATTGACAGAATCCTCCAGTCGCTCCCACCTAGCTACAAGAGCTTTGTGATGAACTACAATATGCAGGGGATGGAGAAGTCCATTCCTGAGTTATATTCAATGCTGAAATCAGCGGAGGTGGAAATCAAAAACGAACATCAAGTGTTGATGGTGAATAAGACCACTAGTTTCAAGAAAGGCAAGGGTAAAAAGAACTTCAAGAAGGACGGCAAGGGAGTTGCCGCGCCTGGTAAATCAGTTGCCGGGACGAAGCCAAAAAATGGACCCAAGCCTGAGACTAAGTGCTTTTATTGCAAGGGAAATGGTCACTGGAAGCGGAACTGCCCCAAGTACTTAGCAGATAAGAAGACCGACAACACCAAAGGTATATGTGATATACATGTTATTGATGTGTACCTTACCAGTACTCATAGTAGCTTGTGGGTATTTGATACTGGTGCGGTTGCTCATATTTGTAACTCAAAACAGGAGCTGCGGAATAAGCGGAGACTGGCGAAGGACGAGGTGACGATGCGCGTCAGGAATGGTTCCAAGGTCGATGTGATCGCCGTTGGCACGCTACCTCTACATTTACCTACAGGATTAGTTTTAAACCTCAATAATTGTTATTTAGTGCCAGCTTTGAGCATGAACATTGTATCTAGATCTCATTTAATGCGAGATGGCTACTCATTTAAATCCAAGAACAATGATTGTTCTATTTATATGAGAGTTATGTTTTATGGTCATGCCCCACTGGTCAATGGTTTATTCTTATTGAATCACGAATGTAATGTACACATATTCATAGTGTGAATACCAAAAGATGTAAGGTTAAATTGATAGTCCCACATACTTGTGGCACTGCCAACTTAGTCACATTGGTGTCAAACACATGAAGAAACTCCATGCAGATGGACTTCTGGAGTCTCTTGATTATGAATCATTTGACACGTGCGAACCATGCCTCTTGGGCAAGATGACCAAGACTCCGTTCTCCGGAACAATGGAGCGAGCAACCAACTTGTTGGAAATAATACATACTGATGTGTGCGGTCCAATG
Organism: Triticum dicoccoides; assembly: GCF_002162155.2. Taxonomy (NCBI): domain Eukaryota; kingdom Viridiplantae; phylum Streptophyta; class Magnoliopsida; order Poales; family Poaceae; genus Triticum; species Triticum dicoccoides. The sequence continues at coordinate 744,855,585 of NC_041383.1, read as the reverse complement.
AGCGTTGAGGCTCGCGGTGGCTATCGTTATGTTCTCACGCTCACTGATGACTTAAGTAGATATGAGTATGTCTACTTGATGAAACACAAGTCTGAGACCTTTGAAAAGTTCAAGGAATTTCAGAGTGAGGTGGAGAATCAACGTGACAGGAAAATAAAGTTCCTACGATCAGATCATGGAGGAGAATATTTGAGTCACGAGTTTGGTACACACTTAAGGAAATGTGGAATCTTTTCACAACTCACGCCGCATGGAACACCTTAGCGTAATGGTGTGTCCAAACGTCGTAATCGCACTCTATTGGATATGGTGCGATCTATGATGTCTCTTACCGATTTACCGCTATCATTTTGGGGTTATGCTTTAGAGACAACCACATTCACTTTAAATAGGGCACCATCTAAATCCGTTGAGACGACACCGTATGAATTATGGTTTGGGAAGAAACCTAAGCTGTCGTTTCTAAAAGTTTGGGGATGCGATGCTTATGTCAAGAAACTTCAACCTGAAAAGCTCGAACCCAAGTCGCAAAAATGTGTCTTCATAGGATACCCTAAGGAAACCATTGGGTATACCTTCTACCTCAGATCTGAAGGCAAGATATTTGTTGGCAAGAATGGATCCTTTCTAGAGAAAGAGTTTCTCTCGAAAGAAGTAAGTGGGAGGAAAGTAGAACTTTATGAAGTACTGCCTCTTGAACCGGAAAGTAGCGCAGCTTAGGAAAATGTTTCTGTGGTGCCTGCACCGACTAGAGAGGAATTTAATGATGATGATCAAGGAACTCCGGATCAAGTTGCTACTAAACTTCGTAGGTCCACAAGGACACGTTCCACACCAGAATGGTATGGCAACCCTGTCCTGGAAATCATATTGTTAGACAACGGTGGACCTTCGAACTATGAAGAAGCGATGATGGCCCCAGATTCCAACAAATGGATTGAAGCCATGAAATCCGAGATAGGATCCATGTATGAAAACAAAGTATGGACTTTGATGGACTTGCCCGGTGATCGGCGAGCCATAGAAAATAAATGGATGTTTAAGAAGAAGACTGACGCGGATGGTAATGTGACCATCTATAAAGCTCGGCTTCTCGCTAAGGGTCATCGACAAGTTCAAGGGGTTGACTACGATGAGACCTTCTCACCCGTAGCGAAGCTTAAGTCCATCTGAATCTTGTTAGCAATTGTCGCATTCTATGATTATGAGATATGGCAAATGGACGTCAAAGTTGCATTCATTAACGGTTTCCTTAAGGAAGAATTGTATATGATGCAGCCGGAAGGTTTTGTCAATCCTAAGAATGCTAAACAAGGTGTGCAAGCTCCAGCGCTCCATCTATGGGCTGGTGCAAGCATCTCGGAGTTGGAACATTCGCTTTGATGAAATGATCAAAGAGTTTGAGTTTATGCAGACTTATGGAGAAGCTTGCGTTTACAAGAAAGTGAGTGAAAGCTCTGTGGCATTTCTCATATTATATGTGGATGACATACTATTGATAGGAAATGATGTAGAACTTTTGGATAGCATAAAGGCCTACTTGAATAAGTGTTTTTCAATGAAGGACCTTGGAGAAGCTACTTACATATTAGGCATAAAGATCTATAGAGATAGATCGAGACGCATCATCGATCTTTCACAAAGCACATACCTTGATAAGATATTGAAGAAGTTCAATATGGGTCAGTCCAAGAAGGGGTTCTTGCCTGTTTTGCAAGGTGTGAAATTGAGCACAGCTCAATGCCCGACGTCGGCAGAAGATATAGAAAAGATGAGTGTCATCCCCTATGCCTCAGCCATAGGGTCTATCATGTATGCCATGCTGTGTACCAGACCTGATGTAAACCTTGCCGTAAGTTTGGTGGGAAGGTACCAAAGTAATCCCGGCATGGAACACTTGACAGCGGTCAAGAATATCCCGAAGTACCTGAAAAGGACTAAGGATATGTTTCTCATTTATGGAGGTGACGAAGAGCTCATATTAAAGGGTTACGTTGATGCTAGCTTCAACACAGATCTGGATGACTCCAAGTCACAAACCGGATACGTGTACATTTTGAATGGTGGGGCAGTAAGCTGGTCCAGTTGCAAGCAAAGCGTCATGGCGGGATCTACATGTGAAGCGAAGTACATGGCATCCTCGGAGGCAGCACATGAAGCAATCTAGATGAAGGAGTTCATTACCGACCTAGGAGTTATTCCGAATGCGTCGGGCCTGATGACTCTCTTCTGTGACAACACTGGAGCTATTGCCCTTGCCAAGGAGCCCAGGTTTCATAAGAAGACCAGGCATATCAAGCGTCACTTCAACTCCATTCGTGAAAATGTTCAAGATGGAGACATAGATATTTGTAAAGTGCATACGGATCTGAATGTCGCAGATCCGTTTACTAAACCTCTTCCACGAGTAAAACATGATCAACACCAGAACTCTATGGGTGTTTGATTCATCACAATGTAACTAGATTATTGACTCTAGTGCAAGTGGGAGACTATTGCAAATATGCCCTAGAGGCAATAATAAAATGGTTATTATTATATTTCCTTGTTCATGATAATTGTCTATTGTTCATGTTATAATTGTATTAACTGGAAACCGTAATACATGTGTGAATACATAGACCACAACATGTCCCTAGTGAGCCTCTAGTTGACTAGCTCATTGATCAATAGATGGTTATGGTTTACTGACCATGGATATTGGATGTCGCTGATAACGGGATCACATCATTAGGAGAATGATGTGATGGACAAGACCCAATCCTAAGCATAGCACAATATCGTGTAGTTCGTTTGCTAAAAGCTTTTCTAATGACAAGTATAATTTCCTTAGACCATGAGATTGTGCAACTCCTGGATACCGTAGGAATGCTTTGGGTGTACCAAACGTCAGAACGTAACTGGGTGGCTATAAAGGTACACTACATGTATCTCCGAAAGTTCTGTTGGGTTGGCACGAATCGAGACTGGGATTTGTCACTCCGTATGACGGAGAGGTATCTCTGGGCCCACTCGGTAATGCATCATCATAATGAGCTCAATGTGACTAAGTAGTTAGTCACGGGATCATGCATTACGGAACGAGTAAAGTGACTTGCCGGTAATGAGATTGAACGAGGTATTGGGATACCTACGATCGAATCTCGGGCAAGTAACATACCGATTGACAAAGGGAATTATATACAGGATTGATTGGATCCCCAGCATTGTGGTTCATCCGATGAGATCATCGTGGAACATGTGGGAGCCAACATGGGTATCCAGATCCCGCTGTTGGTTATTGGCAGGAGAGCTATCTCGGTCATGTTTGCATGATTCCCGAACCCATAGGGTCTACACACTTAAGGTTCAGTGACGCTAGACTTGTTATGGGAAATAGTGTGCAGTTACCGAATGTTGTTCGGAGTCCCGGATGAGATCCCGGACGTTATGAGGACTTCTGAAATGGTCCGGAGGTAAAGATTTATATATGGGAAGTCCAGTATCAGTCACCGGAATAATTTCGGGGTTATCGGTATTGTACCGGGACCACAGAAAGGTGTCCCGGGGCCCATCGGGTGGGTCCACCTGATCTGGGGGACTTAGTGGGATGAACAAAGGATAGGAACCAACCCCTAGTGGGCTGGTGCGCCCCCCCCCCCAAGGGCCCAAGGTGCCTACGGTTGAAAATCCTAGGGGGTGGGGGCGCCTCCCACCAACTTGGGGGGCAAGCTCCCCCCTTGGCCGCCGCCCCTCCTTAGATGATATCAAAGGGGGAGGGGGCCCTCTCCCCTTCCCCTATATATAGTGGGGGTTTGGGAGGGCTGCCACACCCTTCCCTTAGCGCAACCCTCTCCGTCCCCAACACCTCCTCCTCCATAGTAGTGCTTGGCGAAGCCCTGCCGGAGAACTGCAAGCTCCACCACCATGCCGACATACTGCTAGAGCTCTCCCTCAACTTCTCCTCTCACCTTGCTGGATCAAGAAGGAGGAGACGTCCCCGGGTTGTACGTGTGTTGAACGCGGAGGCGTCGTCCGTTCGGCGTAGATCGGATCTTTCGCAATTTGAATCGCCGCGAGTACGACTCCATCATCCGTGTTCTAAGTAACGCTTCCGCTTAGTGATCTTCAAAGGTATGAAGATGCACATCCTCTCTCACTACTGGAATCGGCTTCTTTGCCGTCCGCCATGGCTGACGGCAAAGGCATAGATCCCGGACGGCAAACTTCTTTGTCGTCCGCAGCTGACGGCAATAGGTCCGGCTGAACGAGCTAGGCAAAGCCTCTGGATGACAGAGAAAAGGTACCAGCCTCGTTAGGGGGCTAACAGCGCTATTTTCCATCTGCCTCATAGTCAACGGACGGCAATGATATTTCATTAATAAGAAAACAGCTATACTCCTCGGTGCTGAAGTGACGTGGCCGTTCAAGCGGCAGGTGAGCGTGTCCAGCAGCAAGATAGCGGCCGACGATCCTATGGTGAGCATGTCTGACGGCCTGGGGTCGTTCTGGCAGAGAGGAGGCTGGGAGGCTCGGGTGCGGTAGGGTCCGGCGATGTCCGGCGAGGGGCGGCCGCGGCGGAGTCCCGCGAGGGTCGGAGAGGAGGAGCCTGGGGCTTTCGCGCTCGTGGTAGAGAGGAGGAGGCTCGGGCGTGGCGGAGTCCGGCAGGGGACGGCCGTGGCGGAGTCCGATGAGGGGCAGAGAGGAGGAGGCTGGGGAGCTCGACTGTCGCAGGGTCCGGCGAGGGGCGGCCGCGGAGGGGTCCTGCGAGGGGCGGCCATGGCAGAGTCGGATGAGGGGCGGAGAGGCGGAGTCCTACGAGGGGGCGGCCGTGGAGGATCCGGTGAGGGGTGGAGAGGAGGAGAAGGTTGGGGAAGCTCGGCTGCCGCGGGGTCCGGCGAGGGACGACTGCGGAGGGGGTCCGACGAGGGGCGGCCACGGCGGAGTCTGGCGAGGGGCGGAGAGGCGAAATCCGGCAAGGCTGTGGCTCTGCTGCTGCGTTTTTTTGAAGGGGGTGCTTCTACGTTTGTGTGGAGAGGAGAATAGATCAATGGAGGTGGGAACGTGAGAACGTGAGATGCAGGGTGGACTGGTGGGTGTGGGATGTGGGGCAGCCCCGCCACGTCATCGATCCAGGGGAAGTTGTTTCTAGCCAATAGAAAATGTTCAAATAATTTTTGTTTGTTTACCCTATTACTTTTGGCAAAATAAGCATACTAAAATGTAGTAAAAATTTTCAAGGCCTTTTTCTACGCATTATAGAAACTACAAACCAATACCATGCCAAATTTCATATACTTTAGGCCTTGTTTACATTTTCAAATAATTTGAGAAGTCGACACTGTTATTTTGCCTACTATAAAAAACAGACGGCAAAGTCTTTGCCGTCTACCAAATGAAAATAGACGGTGCGGGTGGGTGAGGTGGGGGGAGAGAGGAAGGAGGTGGGGGCAACCATTTTTTAACCCGCAAAAAAAATAGCCCACCTCTTTGCCGACTGCCAGCAGATGGCAAAGAATCTTTGCCGTCTGCTGGCATTCTTTGCCATCTGCTGGCAGTCGGCAAAGAGGTGGGTGCCCCTTTGCCGTCTTCCAGCAGATGGCAAAGAGCTGGCTGATGGCAAAGACACTCTTTGCCATCAGCCTGCTCTTTGCCCTCTGCGTTCCAAAAGCGGATGGCAAAGAGGCTATTTGCCGTCTGCCAGCAGACAGCAAAGAGCTGGCAGACGGCAAAATGCCAGATTCCAGTAGTGTCTCTCTCTTGTTGCTAGAATCTCCTAGATTGATCTTGGTGATGCATAGAAAATTTTGAATTATTGCTACGTTCCCCAACAGTTCTCGCCTAAGTTAAATAACACTCCGAGTGGAGAGCGATCCTCCCACTCGAGGGCTTAGCTATGACCCCATACTTGCCTAAGTTAAAAAAACATTCCGAGTGGAGAGCAATCCTCCCACTCAGGGGCTTAGCCACGACCCTATACTCGCCTAAGTCACAAAGATCCTCTGATCTGCGTCACAAGTAGAACGTACGCTCCATCCCGATCCACAAGGACGACGGGGTGTCGATCGAACACATCGCCAGACCTGCATCACAAGTACAACGTACGCTCCATCCCGATCCGCAAGGACGATGAGGTGTAGATCGATCACATCATCAGAGCCACTCGACGGAGAGTGGAAAAGTCAAGCCCCAATCGGAACCGAAAAACATCTGAAAGCGATAAAGGCAAAGTCGTCGTATTCGAAGAAAACCAAGTTCAGATAAATCCCGCAAGAGTTCAGAACCACAATGGGCAGAAGTACTCAGGCATCAGGCCTGAAAGAGTTTAACGGTTACAAAATCACTCGGAATTCCGAGGCAAATAAAGGTGGGACTTAATGTTTGTTCACTCGACGGGATGAGGACTTGCTGGCTCGACGAAGCTGTCAAGATCAATGCTATCTGCGATACGAGTGGCGGCATCGATGAAGGTGTCCATAAAGGATTGAAAGCTGAGCTTCTTAGTGTTGGCAACCTTGAGAGCCGCCAGCTTGTCTTCTCTGACATCCTTGCAATGGACTCGGACCAACGACAGAGCCATGTCAGCGCCGCAGCGAGCAGATGACTTCTTCCACTCTTGCACTCGACCATGAATTTCATTTAGTCGAGCCATCAGAGACTCGAGATCATTCTGGAGCTCCACCTAAGGCCAGAGTTCAGAGTCAATCCACGACATCGCCACCTTCAAACGAGCAAGATAATCCACAGCACTATCCAGATGAGACTCCAACCGCAGCATGTTCATCGCGACGTCGTCTTTGACAGGAGAGTTTATGGGGTCAAGACCTGGCTCGATCCACCCAGTCTCTGCTTCGAAGTATTGACAAAGTTCTGCACAGTCGGAAAATTGGTGAGTCGACAGCTAAATAAGATGTGTCAGTCAACATCGGCAAACCAGTCAAATAAGAGGAAATACCTTCAAGCTTCAAGACCAGTTTCCTAGCAAGCTATCCCAGATAAGCTTCCAGTTTGCCCTTCTTTGCCGTGAGACTTCCAACCTTGTCAGTCAGCTTCAGCTTCTCAACCTCCTGGTTGGCCTCAGCAATAGCAGTCTTCAGCTTGGAGTTCTCCTCTCCCAACTTGCTGACTGAGGCCAGCTTCTTATCCGCAAGTGTTGTCTTCTCTCACGCCTCCTTCTATGATGCGGCAAGGTCTTGATCCTTCTTCTCTAGAGCCTCCTTCATTTTCTCTAAATAAATAACATTCTCCAGACGAGCTTGGAGTTGACGATTTTCACTACGTACATCTGTTTGAGTGGAGTAGCTCGGTTCAAGAGACTAAAAGGAAAAAGTCATAAGCTGGACAGTCGACGAATTATTACCTTCGATGGTAGCTGCTTCTTCCTGGGCATTTTGGAGATTCTTCTTGGCTAGCTCCTGATCGAGGTTGAGGCTGATCTGCTTCTTCTCCAACTCGGCAAACCGGGCCCCGAGCTTGCAAGATTTCTGCATTCAGCGAACAAAGCACGTCAGTCGACGGAAACAAAGGTTAATCTCATCACAAAGGAAAAAACAAAATTTCTCAGACCCCAGCCGACTACTAGTAGTAGAACGTGGTCTCGCGGACTACACCCAGTGGGTGCACTCGGCATGCCCCCACTGGTCCAGTTTACTCTTCTGCATGGTCTGCCGCAAGAGTATAAAAAAGAGAAGAGGGTTTCTCAGACCCCAGCCGACTGCCAGCAGTCGACTATGGTCTCGGGGACTACACCCAGTGGGTGCACTCTGTGTGCCCCCACTGGTCTGGATTCTACTCGGATCAAGCTATTCAACCGAGTGAAAGAACAAATGAAGTAACATTCGACAAAGACCCCTGCCGAATCAAACATCCGACGACGGTCTCGGGGACTACACCCAGTGGGTGCACTTTGCGTGCCCCCCTGGTTCAGAGATACATTAGACTCAATTCGGTCGACTCAAGTAGAAGAAATATTCAACACTTGGTTAAAAGAACCAGTGGGTGATCGGGTGCAAAACATAGACCCATGATAGATGCACATAAAAGTTCCAAAATGCTCATCCAGGGACATCTTACGGAGATCAACAACTACATCATAAGCAATGCAAAAACCAAATTGAGAGATCAGTCGGAAGTCAACTGACCTTGATGTTAACGTGTAGAGCAAAGCAGGCAACCTGGCTGGCCTCGTGCACCACCTTCATCTGTTTCATCATAAGGTTGGCTTGGAGTATGGCTTCCTTGGCAGCACCCGCCGGGTCATATGGAGTGTGATATGCAGCAAAGAGCGACGAGGGTAGTGCAGTCGGAGCAGCTACAGGATCTGAAGCATGGAGCTGTGCAGGTGAAGCAGTGACTTGAGGAGTCGACGCTGAATGACAGTCAGTCGACACAGGATTGGCAAAGGATATAAAGGCCTGAGTCGGATATCTGGACCGCTGAACCACTATCTCCATTGTTGGCGCCGACTGAGATTCCTGGACGATTGGCGTCCTCCTGCTTGAAGCCCTGCCCCTCCTTCCCGTAGTCTTAATAGGTGCTTCTTCATCATCGTCTGGAAGTTCAATGGCGTCTAGTGGGGCTGCACAAAAAACAGCCATGAGAACTCAATTGACCGACAATTCAACCAGCAAAATAAGCACAAGATCACAAGATCGTACCAGCTTTGGAAGTAGCCACATCGCCAGTCTCTTCCTCACCTTGGGCCTTGTCAACATACATGGAGGTCCCGGAAGTTGCAGCAAACAAATGTTCATAATTCACTCGGTTAGAGCAGAAGTATGAGTCACTAGGGAAACACAGAAAGGCATAACACTCACGCAGAAGCAACAGGAACGTCCATCTTGATCTTGGGCAAGGTCTTCCGAGACTTTGAGGGGGCAACCTTGGGTTGCTTGGCAACTATCTCTGACGGCTCTGGAGTCGAATTCTGAGTGCGCTTGTGCACTTGCGTGCTCGGAGCCACAGTTTTGCTACGCCCGCCCGCTGGATCATGGAACTGCTTGGATCGACGCTCTATGCGAGGTGGTGACTCGACCTCCTCTTCTTCATCATCCGACTCATCATCCTCTTCCTCATCTTCATCGTCAGGAGATTGCCAGCCGGCACTCTCTTCTGCGCTGTCCGCTCCCTCCTGGACTTGCTCATGGGCTTGTGCCCCGTTCAGCATCAAATACATCTCAGTATAAACCTGCAAGACAAGAAGTTAATCAAACATCAGTCTGATTCAGAAATAGTTGCAAGACAGATTGAAGTACACTCGGTAGCAAGGGTCATACCTTGTCAGGCTGGTTGTCAGCGTCGAATTGATCGACTCTTCTGGCCCCCCTAGGGTTATCTTTGTTTCTGGTAATGCTCCTCAGCCACAGAGCCACCGTCTCATCCGAAACCTCCTCTGGGTGGACCTGAGCGGTGTCGTTGGAGCCCGAGTACATCCACATCGAGTGGTCACGGGCTTGGAGCGGCTGGATGCGTCGACTAAGAAACACCTCCAACAAATCCATGCCACTTACGCCCCGACGGACCAACTGAACTACCCTCTCGACCAACATGTTCGTCTCTACTTTCTCCGCTGTGGTAACAGTCAGTGAGAAGGTTGCTGGACTCGATCTAGGTTGAAGGGAGGAAGGTCGGTCGGCTGACCGGAGTCGGAATGTCCTGGCAGTAGAACCAGGTTGACTATCAGCTCGTAACCGACTCAAGAAGAGTCATAGTAGGAAAAATGCTACTCTTCCTCATCTGAATCCCTAAACCCCCGCACATCTGAATCACGTGCATTCTCTCGTCAGTCGGTTTTGCCTTCTTCACGGCTGAGAACGAACGGTGAAAATATGTTTAAAAAGACCCCAGTGTGGTCTACAGCCAAGGAAGTTTTCGCACATGAAAACGAACGCGGCGAGATACGTGATGGTGTTGGGAGAGAAGTGGTGGAGCTAAGCACCAAAGAAGCTCAGAAAGCCCCGGAAGAAAGGATGCGAGGGAAGGGAGAAACCACGATCGACGTGGGTGGCGAGAATGACACACTCACCCGCCCACGGCTGAGGCTCTATCTCGTCCTCCGGCAGCCTCACAGTCCTGGCAGCGATCAGGCCCGTGGCGGCCAGATCCTCCAAATCCTCGGGCTGGAGCGTGGACCGGATCCAATCTCCCAGGATCCAACCGGGCGGCAACTCGGACCTCGACGACGACCCACGATTCGTTTTCTTCCCCTTCGCCATCGTTGTCGCCTTCTTCGCTCGCTCCAATGCCGTCGTCTTGTCCTTCACCATTGTGACGGGATGCGCAAGGGCGGAGCAGCAGCGTCGAGGGCGAAAGAAAACACGGTGGAGAAGCGGAGGAAGAAGAAGGGGAATGGGAGCGCACTGTGCAAATGCATCGGCCCCGACGCCTTTTATGAGCCTACTTCCGAGTGGTTGACGCGTGGGCCCGAGCGATCCTGTCAAATCCCGCAACAGTCGCGCACCGAAAACGTGGCAAAAAAGTGGCATGAAAATCGAGGCGCCCGTGTCTATCTGTCCGGTTTACTGCGGTGCTCTCCGCCTCGCGCGCTTCCCCAAATTTTTGAATCCCGTGTGATCCGGGAGCCACAGTAACCAATCGCGCCGAAGATTTCGCACCATTACAACACTCGAGGATTACCAGTACAAGTTCACTCGACGACCTTTGAATCGATCAAGGCGACTGAAATGAAGTCAAAGTTTCAACAGGAACCTTGAGCCCAACGAAGATTCTTATGAAGCATAAAAGTCAAGACATGGTCAACTTCAACTTTCTTTCACTCGGACCTCAATCCATTCGGGGGCTAATGACGATGCCATAGACCTAGGGTAGGGTCATAGGCCTGACCTATACGCCCTACCCAAGGTCACTACCCTAGAGTCAAGGACGTTCAAGATATAACAAGGAGTATCAACTGAAGCCATCGAGTGCAATCCACTCGACCAGTCACCTCGCTCGGATACCTCCGAATTCACTCGACCTATGAAGTCATTCGACCATACAGGAAACCACTCGGAGTACAGGAGGCCTAAAGTCACCCAGGATGGCAGCGGTTAGGCCTTCACTCTGTAGTCTTAAAGATCATTTATGGCTGGCGTTACCAGTAACGCCCCATCTTAACTCACATTGAACCCTGTGTAACGGAGGTCTGAGAGGGTCCTGGCGCACTCTATATAAGCCACCCTCCTCCTATGGCACAAGGGTTCGCACCCCTTGTAACACATAACTATATTCCAGTCGACCGCCTAAGGGCACCGCGACGTAGGGCTTTTACCTCCTCCGAGAGAGGCCTGAACTCATAAACTCGTGTGTACAACCTCACCGTAGCTAGGGCGTCGCCTCCTCATACGCACCCCCTATTCTTACTGTCAGACTTAGTACCACGACAGGCGCCCCCCTCCTTCCCGGCAACCCTTCCTCCCCATCAAGCCATGTGACGGCTCACGCACAGAGGGACAGTCCCGAGGCTTCTCAAGGTGGGTACTTGCCGGTGCTGCTTCAGCACCGGCGACCTTGGACCTGCGTCTCGCCGATGTCCATGGTTGACAGCGCCCTATGTCGGGCAGCTTCGGCCTCGGCGACCAAGTAGCTGCGTCCCTTCTAGCTTGCCTGGCTCACCGACGTCCCGATGGCTATGGCCTCGGCAGCCAGTCCCTGTTTGCCGGCATTGCTAATCGTCGTTGTCCCACCCCCTCGTGGTTTGCTTCATCGCCTCCCCTACCATGTACGCCTCAAAGCCTCCCCTTTTGCTAGATCCAACATTGTGTGTCCAGAGGTGGTGCCACCCTCCGATGGCAGGTGCAACCCCGCCAATCCCCTTCCGACATGGTGGTTCCGACCAGCATTGGCATCCTCATCCCTGACTCCAGATACGACGGCTATGAGATTGCTCAGCTTGAGGGCTGGGAGAAATCCTTGCTCGGCTTGCTGGTGCTGGCAGCGGTGGCGTCTGCAAATGTCGTTTCCTCCTTGGAGGCACTGTCAAGGCCCTCAGCTGCGCCCCTCTTCGAGCTCAGGGGAAACCCTAGATCTGGTTCCTCCGGACTAGATGGTGATGACGTCTCAGCGATGACTTCCTTCTTGAAGGCACTATCTTGCTCGCTCGCGGTATCCTCGGGTTCTGGCTTAGGCAATGCTGGAATTCTTGTTGGTTCGGCTTTGCCGCTCTTGGTTCAGGCTTGGTAGGTTTAGCTGTGATGTATCCTCTACTCGGGCCGAGCAACGCTTGTCTTTCTACTCCGGACACTATGTACACGCCTGCGTGTGTTCGTGTCATTGTTGTACCCCTCTTTGTACTCATTCTATCCCTCTATCATTGCAATGATACACAAGTTTTGCGTATTCGTGAAAATAATAATCCTAAACAGCGCCAAATCAATGAACTTCAGTAGAGGAATTTAAATTGGTAGCCTTAAACAAAATCAAATAAAAGAGAATCCTTACTACTAGAGTTACATGTTTCGATATACAAGGACGACGAAACAATTCGAGATGTCGTACGTGCAAAGAAGGTAACAGGAAAGTCAAATAGGGAATAAAACGTGAATTTATGTGATTTACAACCCAAAAGAATTACTATAAGATGCAACGTTAAGGGTAGAAATTTCTGTTGGGATAAAGTTGATATCACTATTTCTTTAGAAAAAGAACACAGCCATGGGCAAGTTCAACCTGTCAAGGTTTAGATAAATAAACGGATAAGAGCAAGCCACAAAGCACATTATACCCGTCGGCCGATTCCGATCAAACTTGTAGCCATCTCGACCATGACTTGTGTCTTCAGGCTTCAACAACCCAGCATCCACACTGCACAAAAACTTTTTACATCAAATCTTCATTTAAAGTCGGTATGAGTGGCTCCCGCACCGGTAGGGAGCACCGTCGCCGCTGCCTGATCTCCCTTCTCCGGCCACCTCCTCCACAACAGAGAGTAGATCCGAAACCCTCTCACCCCCTCTCTCCATCCCATCCTGACCCCCGCGAGACGTTTTCTTTTTTCAGACGCGAATATAGGTGGAACGAAACGAGTGAGGCGAAGGAACAAACGAAACGACAACCAGACCAACCATCACTACCATGACCCCAGTTTAATAGTAGAGAATTAATCTCTACCGTTAAAGAGGAGTTGGTAGCGTCGTCTTCACCTCCTCCCTCGGTTTTCGCCTCCCCACACCTCCTCTTTCACTTTGGTTTTCTTTTGGGTTTCTGGTAATCTCAACAAATGCCGAACAAAATAAAAACCAACGTAAATAAAGTAACTTAAAATGATCAAAACAAAATCGATACTTTCCAAATCCATGTCATGCATTAACTCAATCAAATCGAATAAAATCAATTGTTACCAAAATCTCAACTCAATCAAACTTTCCTAGTTTTACCTACGCATGCCCAAATCAAATCAAATGTAACAAAACCTCAACAAAATTAAAATTTTCCTTTCTTTCCTCTACCTGTACTCAAATCGAATTAAATCTTATCGAAATCTAGAATATGATGTGTAAGATATACGTTAGACATAATTGATGTTGAACCACTAGAATATTTATGCCCCTGTTGCAATGCACGGGCAAATAACTAGTTAATTTAGTTGATGATGTGCAAAAGCCCTATGATTACATCGACAAAAAGTAAGCGGTATTAAAAACCATAATCGATTTTAGATATTCATTATCATTAGAACTGAATTACAATTGCTTCGCAACAAAAAAAAAACTGAATTACAATCCCATGGGAACTCGATCATACATACATAGGTTATTAATAGTAGTAAACTTAGGTAGCTGGCTTTCAACACATACAGATTTAATCACTGAACTTAGGTAGCTGGCCAGGGCAGGTAGAGCTTCGCTTGGCCGGAGCATACTGTACACCTCGACCGCTAGTTTCAGGGGAAGACATTGCGAGACGCGGCACCGGCGGCGGCCGGCCCTGCTACGTTTGGGGCGGCCTGTACGATGGGCGCCACGGCGGCGACGAGGCCAGGGGAGCAGCACTCGGGTCTGCCATCACAACAGTTGAGGCGGCAGCAGGGGATTGGCATCACCTGGCCGTCACTCGGGGCCAGCGCCAGGAGCACCAGCAAGATGGTCACGCCGATCATCTTGGGAGCCATCGACGTGGTCGTGGTAGCACTTTTGGCTCTCTCATCTCCGTGGTCTCGTGTGTCGGTGTGTGGTAGTAGTAGTATGGCTGTGTGAGATGTGCTCCATCGTCCTGGTCCTTGGTCTTTATATAGGCCCGAGCAGAACAGGGCTTCAGAGTTCCGGCTCCATCTTGCATGTCTCCGTTTACAGCAACTCTAGCAGACCCCGCAAAACGTCCGGCCCACAAAAATTCCGACAAGTATGCAGGCTAGGCCTAATTTTCCGGCCAGACCAGAGCCCGCATACTCGCCCGGCCCGCAAAAACTTCTGCCGCAGCCCACAAACCGTATGCACTGAGCAGTATAACTACGGTTCCGCGACCCTTTTACGGGTCCAAACCCTATCCCTCTGTCGCCGCGAGCCACCTGATTCCCCTCCCCTCCTCCGCAATTTCTCGCCGCCGGCGACCACCCACCCCGCCTCCAACCGCCATGTGGGGCCGAATGTGGAGCTTCGGACGCGGCTCTGGCAGCAGATCCGGCTGTGATCGCGACCCGGAGCGCGAGCGGCAGGTCCGGGCGGACGGCGCGAGGAAGCGCGGCGCCCGGAGGTGGACCAACCGCGGGATGTCGCCGCCGCCGAGCTTCAGCCGCCGCGAGACGGAGGAGTACGACCGCCGTAGCGCGTCTTTCTCCTCCGCGAGATCTTCCTACGCCGGATCCTCCTCGTCCTCCAGCGCGGGCTTCCTCCCCGTGAAGAGGGAGTGGTCGGACGACGAGGAGGAGGAGGAGAAGCCGCCGGCGCCGTTCGCCTTTGTTCCGGTGAAGGAGGAGCCCGAGGAGCCCGCTCCGCTCGGCCGCCGCGAAGTCATCGGGCCCGAGGACTACGTCGCAGACGTCGACGCCGTCGCCGCCGCCATCGCTGAACGGAGCGCCTGCGCCACGCCGAGGAGCTTGAAGCCCTCCAGTGGCAGCAGGCGATCGCCGCCAACGTCGCCGCCAACGACAAGGCAGAGGAGTGGCGCCGCATCCGAGCGGAGCAGGCGGCGAAGTACATCGACCTTGTCAGCTACGGCCTCCACGGCATCGTCCATTTTGCCGCGACCTCGCCGTCGTCAGATCTGACCCCCTCTACTACTAGTTAACGTAGCATTTAGTATGATCTATGTGTGTATGAATTATGTAGTATGTGATGTACGAACTATGTGTGTGCAATTTTTCCCGCGAAAGCGTTTTTTCAAATTATGTAGGTTTAGATGCAATATCTGATCTGCCGCGCATGTTTTCGACCCGCAAACGAGATGTTCGTGAAACCGCAAACAAGATTTACGGGTCGAATTTTAGCGGGGTATGCTAGAGTTGCTCTTAGGAGGGAAACCTAACCGTCTAGCTTTGGCAGGTCACATGGCCTTTGTTTTTCTCGTTGCAGGGGAAGCATATGCTGCCGATGTCTTAGTCTGGTGCCTGCCTCTTGAAAGATGACACGGATGCTGAGCTCATAAGTACTAGATCGGCAACGCGCCTTGACGTGAGGGTGCCTGTCCTAACCTTTTGTCAAGCAGGTAATGCTAAATCAGTAAGAAGCACGCCCTGAAGTATGTAATCAATGCACGGTTCAACACCAAAAGCAATGCAAATATTTAACCTCGTGAACTTTCCAATCAAAGTACATATCACAGAGTACAATTGATTTGAGGCACATCAAGCTCGGCACAAAGGAATAGGCCAAGTAATGTTTAATAGATGAGGCTTAACACATAGGGCAGCAAAACAGTACAAAATATTGAAAACGAAGCATTTACACACGAGGCTAGTGACAATCATATAGCAGTCCTTCGCCAAGAATGGTTGAAATTCCTCGTTGCTCAAAGAAAAGGTCGCTCAAAGAAAAGTTGAGTAGCATTGACGTGAAAGTGAAGAAAAAAACATTATTCCTGGAGAAGATATCTCAACATTTTTACAACAATAGACATCTACAGTGACCAAAAAGGAACTATCAAGAAAGCAAGATTAGTAAACTGACATCAAGTAACATATTCCTGGAAACATTTAGCAAGATTAGTAAACTGACATTCTGTAGACCAAGGAAACATACATGTCTTTGACCAACCTAATTTAAAGGAGAATTTCTTTCAACCTTTGACCAACCTATAGTTATTGTCACTCTTCCATCCACACCTTATAAAAATGAATAGAGGAGTAAAATAACAAAACATGGTGCTTTAGTTAATGCAACAAAATATGAACCCTAACAAACATGAAGGCATAGGATGATGGTTAAGAAAGTCAATAGCAAATAAGTAGTGACAAAGTAGGTCACCTCACTTAATCTACCTTCTGCAATATACAATACAATCAAAACTTCTTTGTTTCATGTAAAGACCAGTACCAAGTTTGGGTGTTAGTGAAATAGTTAATGGAAAGACCAATGTTGGGGTTTGTAATGTTTCAAATAGATACTCTACATAGTAGGTGACAGATGCAAATCCAATACTTTGTTACGAGACACTCTTGATTGTTGATCGGATGTTTTCCCTTTATTAGTACATTGTACAATTTTTTTGTTGGTGAGAATAGGCAACCAATACTAACCCTGTCATACAACAGTTCAGGTCCACAGTGTTGTTAAAATCAATTCCATAGATCCATCAAAATAAAATGTTGTTCACAAACCATTCTCTTATGGAAGACCAAATTTTAGCAGTACCAAAATGATCCACGGTGCTACTGGTTTTACTAACGTGACGAAACAAAATCCACACTCTAAAAATGAATTACTAAACACCCGATTAGGTAGAGGACACATTTTCTATGGCTTAGGCAGACCAAATTAAGGAGAACTGAGAACATATTTGTTAACGTCACAGGGTGTACAATGTACAATGTTCTCAATTCTACTGACTATGAAACATATGTTCTCTACGGTCTTACAACATTATAAAAATTATCTTACCAATGACTGCATTAAGAAAGAGAACAAAGAAGTCCTAGCAAAATAGCGGATGAGAGCACATTTTAGTATCCACATGAATGAGGTACACATGATGTTGTAGAATTTGTAGAAGCGTCTCAACCCCCAACATGGGAGCCCGCGTGGTATATATTGATTGAGGCGAGGCCGGCTCTCGCAGAGGCATACAAGTTTCGGTTGTTAATAACCAGATAGATTACATGGAGAGATAAGGAGAATATCAAGTTAAATGATAACTATGCTAACAACTAGAGATCTCCTAACTACTCCAAAGCCTTGGCTGCCAAGCAATGCTGCGCCGTGACACATGTTGGCACATGTATGTTTAACACTCCCCCATAATCACAACTAGCATAAGTTGAGATTACGTTTGAACTCTTCAAAACCTTTGAGTGGTAATGCCTTTGTGAACCCATCTGCAAGCTGATTTTTGGAAGGTATAAACCTGATCTCAAGCTGTTTATTGGCAACACGTTCTCGTACAAAATGAAAGTCTATTTCAATGTGCTTTGTCCTGGCATGAAAAACTGGATTAGCAGATAAATATGTAGCACCAAGATTGTCACACCACAAACAAGGAGGCTGAATCTGAGTCACTCCAAGTTCTCTGAGCATAGACTGAACCCAAATAATTTCCGCCGTTGCATTTGCTAATGCTTTATACTCTGCTTCTGTACTTGACCTGGAAACAGTAGCTTGCTTTCTTGTGCACCATGATATCAAGTTAGGTCCATAGAAGATAGCAAAACCACCTGTTGACCTTCTGTCATCCAAACAACCAGCCCAGTCAGCATCTGAGAAGGCGCTGACACGTGTGGAAGATGACTTGCTGAATGTAAGACCCAAGTGTATAGTGCTTCTTATGTACCTGAGAATTCGTTTTGCAGCTGTCCAGTGGGCTGTGGTAGGTGCGTGAAGATACTGACACACTTTATTGACTGCAAAAGAGATGTCAGGTCGAGTAAGAGTCAAATACTGAAGTCCACCGACTAGACTCCTGTAACCTGTGATATCCTCTTGATGCAGAGGCTGTCCTTCTGTCAAGGATAAAGGTTCTGAACTAGACAAAGGTGTTGGTGAAGATTTACAATTCTGCATGCCAATTCTGCTTAGTAGTTCAGTAGCATACTTTGCCTGAGATAGATGAATACCATTACTATGTTTCTTGACCTCAATGCCCAAGAAGAAATGCAGGTCTCCCAAGTCCTTAAGTGCAAACTCAGAGCCTAGATCCTTGAGTAATGTTGTCACAGCTCCATCAGAAGAACTAGTGACAATTATGTCATCAACATATATTAAAACAAATATGGATGTTTTGTGCTTGTTATAGATGAACAAGGAGGTGTCAGATTTTGATGGAACAAAGCCAAGTGACTGGAGTTTCATACTTAACCGTGAATACCACGCCCTGGGTGCCTGCTTCAACCCATACAAGGCCTTGTCAAGCTTGCAGACATAGGATGGTGCATCTTTATCTTCAAACCCAGGAGGCTGTTTCATGTACACTTCCTCTTCCAGAACACCATGAAGAAACGCGTTCTGAACATCTAGCTGCCTCAGACTCCAACCCCTGGACACAGCTATTGATAACACAAGACGGATTGTTGCAGCTTTAACAACAGGACTGAACGTGTCCTCATAATCTATTCCATACCTTTGCTTGAAGCCCTTGGCTACAAGTCTTGCCTTGTATCTGTCTATGGTACCATCAGACTTCTTCTTGATTCGATAGACCCACTTACAATCAATCAGATTTCTGCCTGGTCGAGGAGGCACTAGGTGCCACGTTTTATTTTTACGCAGCGCCGTGATTTCATCTTCCATGGCCGCCTTCCACCTAGGATCACCAAGTGCTATCATTAAACTGTTGGGTTCACCAGTTGTGCAGGACATACCAATTTTTGAGAAATTTTTGTAATTTAACCGAGTGGTGATTCCCTTCTGTAGCCTGGTGCGCGGCGTCACAGGAGGAACCACAGGAGATGGAGCCGCAGGAGATCCACCGGTCGAATCTGCCTCAGGTGCTGGCGACTCAGATCCCGAGGGGGATTGTGTCGCGCCTGTGGGCGACCGCCTCGGTGATGAAGCGGCGGGCCCTGGCGTAGTGGCGGGCCCTGGCGAAGCCGGCGCGGACCAACCAGGTGAGGCGGGATCGGGCGCGCGAGAATCTGTCCGCCACGCGTCGTCAGGCGGTTGGTGCGGGGCAACGCCGTCGTTGTCCTGATCACACGCCCGCTCGAGGCACTCGGGCCCCGAGGCGCGACCAGGTGCTGTGCGCCCGGATCCCGGAGAGGATATTGGGGCGGATCCTCCTCGATGTGCGTTCATGTCGCCAGTCAGGGGGCACATGAAATCACGCCTATTTGAGCTGCAATTTCCTTCTTCTTCTGAATTCAAATCTGCAGCAGTAATCTCAGGCATAATATGATGATTAGAGGCAAGTTGGTTAGTACTATTATTCTCTCCCCCATGATCAACGCCGGTCAAGGTAGAGGGCAACAGAAGAATTTCTTTGCGAAGCAAAGCGCCAGCATTTGGATGGAGTTTAG
The DNA here is from genome assembly GCF_002162155.2 of Triticum dicoccoides. Lineage (NCBI taxonomy): Eukaryota > Viridiplantae > Streptophyta > Magnoliopsida > Poales > Poaceae > Triticum > Triticum dicoccoides. The sequence goes on along the minus strand of NC_041383.1, from coordinate 744,836,009 downwards.
CAAAAGGAAACACCGTTTCATCAAAGACAACATCTCGGGAGATATACACGCGTCCCGTGGCTACATCAAGACACTTGACACCTTTATGTTGTGCGCTGTAGCCTATGAAGACATATTGTGTTGATCGAAACATAAGTTTCCTATTATTATAGGGACGAAGGTTGGGCCAACATGCGCAACCAAACACACGAAGATGAGAATACTCGGGCTTGATATGAAGTAGACGTTCAGTGGGTGTCTCAAAGTTGATGACACGGCTAGGTAAAATATTTATGAGGTGCACCGCGGTGAGGAACGCCTCATCCCAGAACTTGAGTGGCATGGATGCTCCGGCAAGGAGAGAAAGACCGACGTCGACAATGTGTCTATGCTTGCGCTCCGCGGAACCATTTTGTTGGTGAGCGTGAGGGCAAGAAACATGATGAGAGATCCCTATCCGTTGGAAAAAGAGGTTAAGTTTCTCGTATTCCCCTCCCCAATCTGATTGCATGGCAAGTATTTTGCAATTGAATTGTCGTTCGACAAGAGCTTGAAAGTTAAGAAAAACTTGGAAAACATCGGAGCGTTTCTTAAGGAGGTATATCCATGTATACTTGCTAAAGTCATCGATGAAACTCACGTAATAGGTGTGCCGACCGACAGAGGAGGGGGCCGATCCCCATACATCAGAAAACACAAGTTGCAAGGGTTTTGTTGAAACACTATTGGAAATAGGATATGGCAACTGGTGGCTTTTTGCTCTTTGGCAAGAGTCACAAATAGTTTCATGATCATGCTCGTCAACAAACGCGAGCTTATTTTTGCTAAGAATTTGATAAGCAATGGAAAAAGATGGGTGGCCTAAACGATTATGCCATCGTTCTGAGGACACCTTGAAAGCTCCATATGCTTGCTTATTGAACTTGGAAATTGTGGGGATCAACGGATAGAGACCTTGCACACATCTAACGCGATGAAGTACCCTCCTCGTGACCTGATCCTTGATCAAAAAGAAGAAGGGATGAAACTCTATGAAGACACCATTGTCAAGAGTAATGCGATGAACTGACAGAAGATTTTTTGATGCATTAGGAATATGCAGAACATCATCTACACGAATATCACGATGTGGGGTTTGAATAATAGACTTGCCAACATGACTTATCATCATACCTGGACCGTTTTCAGCAGTGTGGACTTGATCTTGGCCTTGGTACTTCTCGTGCATGGTCATCTTCTCAAGCTCAGAGGTGATGTTCTCATTTGAGCCAGAGTCAAGATACCAGTTTGAGTCCACTCCGTATGAGGCATCTGCTACGGTTGCAACACGCCTCCTTCTGGAATTGTCCTCTGCATAGCACCACTTGCATTCTTTTGCGATATGGTTAGTTTTTTTACAGATTTGGCATTTGTTTTCATACTCCTCGTACCCCATGAAGCGAGCGCCTTGATTGTTGTTGTAGTAGTGGCGAGGGGGGCCGTTGTTGTTGTAGTAGCCCCCGCCGCCACCGCCACGGTGGCCACTGCTGTTGCCGTGGTTGTTGTAGCCGCCGCCACCTCCATGTTGTAAGCGCCGCCGCCAGCGCCAGGATAGCCGCCGCTAGGGTTTTGGCCACCGCCGCCAGGATAACCCCCGCCACGGCCGCCGTTCTTCTGGTTCCGATAGCCGCCTTTGCCTCCGCCCGAGCGACCTCTGGAGGCTGTGTTGGCCGATGACTTGAAGCCACCGGCGCCATTGAACATCTCAACGCGCTGATCGAAGTTTGCCACCATGGAGAAGAGCGCGTCGACGGTGATGGGCTCGGTGCGGACGTCGAGTGCAGAGATGATCGGTTGATACTCCATGTCAAGCCCGGCGACGATGAAGGAGATGAGCTCTCCCTCCCCAAGCGGCTTGCCCGCCGCCGCAAGCTCGTCAGAGAGGGCGCGCATCTGCCCGAAGTAGGTGGAAGCAGATTGAGATCCCTTCTGGGCATTGGTGAGGGCAGATCTGATGTTGTTCACGCGAGACAGGGAGACTGCAGAGAACATGTTTGCTAATGCCGTCCAGATTGCATGAGATGATTCAAGCGAAGCCACTTGGACCAACACCTCCTTGGACAGATTACGAAGGAGATATGCTACGATTTGCTGATCTTGAACTAACCAGGGATTATGGGCAGGATTGGGAACTACCTGTTCCTTACCATCTTTATCTTTGCTAGTGATTGTTTTGGGAGGCTCCTTTATGGTTTGATCTATGTAGCCAAACAGGCCGGCGCCCAGTATCTGGGATCGCGCCTGGGCTCGCCAGAGAACGTAGTTCGTCCGGCTGAGAGGTTCTGATGTGTTGTAGTTGAGGCCAGAGGAGGTGATTGCGGTGGAGGAGGACATGGCTGCGGCGTGATGGGTTGAGGATGAAGAGGATGGAGAAGGATGAGCTAGATGCTATGGAAGAGGCCTGCTCTGTATACCATGTAGAATTTGTAGAAGCGTCTCAACCCCCAACATGGGAGCCCGCGTGGTATATATTGATTGAGGCGAGGCCGGCTCTCGCAGAGGCATACAAGTTTCAGTTGTTAACAACCAGATAGATTACATGGAGAGATAAGGAGAATATCAAGTTAAATGATAACTATGCTAACAACTAGAGATCTCCTAACTACTCCAAAGCCTTGGCTGCCAAGCAATGCTGCGCCGTGACACATGTTGGCACATGTATGTTTAACAGCCGGTCCTTGTACCACCTAACTATCATTTTAACTACAAGCTTTGGATCTTCAGTTGGATAAATCACAAGGCTTTGGTTTCACTTAGATTTGAAAACTTTGGGCCTTCAGACAACAAATGTACCAGCAATCAAATGTACCTTCTGCTGACCTGGGCGTCAAGGTTGGGGGTGACGGTGACCTCGCCGTCGGGGTTGACGCTGCCAGCAACCTTGGGGTCGGGGTAGGGGCTTCCGGCGATCTGGCCATCACGTCCTAGTGCAGTAAAGAGTAACATGTTTTCAATATTGTAACAAGCATCAACAAAAGAAGTGCACCTATATGTAGAACAAGCACATCTGTTGCTAGCTCTCGTCTCACATCACATCTTAACCCATTCATGTACAAAGACTAACAATCAATCATGGCAAGAATCTGAACCCTTTGGCTAACAAGTTGAATAAAATAGAGAAGTAATGGATAGAGGAGAAGAGGACATTAGAGGGGAGTTCATACCTGCAGAGGCGGATCTCAGGTTAGCGTGGGTGGCACTCTGGGGAGGCGCATGATCCGGCAAGCCGCGTGGGCTCAGGGGCGGCTGGCAGAGCAGTGTGCCGCCGCCGGGCAGGCCGGAGGGGTGGCAGCTCAAATCGTAAAGAACTGCATGCCTTTTATTTGCTTCATATGAACTGAATTTCAAGGCAAGAGCAACAATCAGAAGGGTTTTAACCAATATATCTGGAAGACATAGAACATAACAAAGAGGTAAAAAAAGCAAGAGCTCCAAAAACTAAGTAACTTGACCCAAGAAGCATGATAGCAGGGCACATCAAATCAATCAGCAGAAGGGCATAAAGGAGTGGAAGATAGAAATTAGGGGGAGGCAGAGCAGGTCACCATGCCTCTGAGGCAAGAGAAGCATTGGGCCATTCTTGGCCAAGTTCAGATATGCAATGTAGGAGTACGAACAGGAAGATTAGTTCGTATGCACCACCGCTATACATCTTCAAAGGCACTGCACGGCAAAAGAAAATTGATGCACTAACTAAAATAAATAATAAATAAAGATTCATTTGAGATTAGCGATATCAGACTGTATAGAGAAGCTAACTTTTAGCAACTGAAAATTATGAGCAAGACAGATTATATACCAGAATAAACATAGCCTCAGTTATGGAGTTCAGTTAACTGAGTTCAAGCAGATGCCATCGTTATAGGTGAAGCGCAGCCTGGTCCTGCTGTTCCTCTTCCTGATGCTGTAGGGCGGCAGAATTTCCCCTCTATTGAACACCTCCACGTACATTGCGCCCCTGGCCACGAGAAGCTACAATAATAGTCCAGGGAGGGAGGAGATATATCAATAAGCATAATGACAAATGCCAATAGATTTGATACAATTGTACTGCACACTATTTCTGAATGCCACAAATTTATTGCCTGAGTCAAATCTATAGTACCATTGTATCAATTCAAGGCAATAAAGTCAAATCTACTGGCAAGTACATGCAAGGGCCCTAAGCACTCCAAAGGATGGTGCACATCAGGCGAGGGCCCAAAGCACTCCATGATTTGATACAAGGTAAAATGATAACTGAGGACAAATGAAGTAGAACAATCAGTACACAAGAAAGCAAGGAAATAGTAACATGCACATCAAAGCAAGGTAAACAGATAAGATAAATACCTAACAGAAGGGATTACTTCTTCCTGCCTTTCTTGCCCGCACTCACTGGGGCAATAACATGAACAAATGGTTCAAACCTGAAAACCATGGACACAAGGGGGAAAATCATATCAGGCAAAAAACATGGGTAAATTTTCAGTGGAAGCGATGCCGACTGGCAGAATAACAGTAATCACCTCTTTGCATCAGCTCGTCTTTCTCGACGATGTTCTTTTGGACGATCTTCTCACTAACCGAATCTGCCGTCTCGTCGGCCTGTAATGGGAAGTATGACCTTGAAAATGGGAAGTAATGTGATCACAGAGGCATGGCGACCAAGTCTATAGAGCATAGGAAAAGAGGAAACTGAATTTACCTCAGGTAACATGCCAACTGAAGCCGATGGTTTAGAACTATTCCCTGCAAGATTGCTGGATGCGTAAGTGGAGTTGTTGGAGTCATGATGATATCACCTTCTTCAATACATTCCATGAAGTTGTTGATATTATTTCTAGCAGCTCAGCGTATATTCATATGCATCACATGACAATAACAGGACAAAAGAAACATTCACCCTGAATAAATCATATCAGAAAGCAACATTCATCATGTAATACTGCAATAAGCATCACTAAAAAGATAGAATGGAAGTACATAAATATATACATGCATAATAACCTACTCCCTCCGTTCCTAAATATAAGAATTTTTAGAGATTTCAATATAGACTACATACGGAGCAAAATGAGTGAATCTACACTCTAAAATATGTCTATATACATCCATATGTAGTCCATATTGGAATATCTAAAAGGGCTTACATTTAGAAACGGAGGAAGTATTATAAACCAAGTTGATGCTAGCAGGCTATCCGTTGGTTTACATCATTCATGAAAACAGATCACCAATATTTCCAATTTGAGAGAACAATAGCTTTATCACCAATGCATTGTGTAATGCTTCTACCATACCAATGACCATAGCCAATGACTAATACGCAAATCCCCAAGCAATGCTATACACATCACTCTTGGTAGCTGCCTCACAGGAAATAGTAAAGTTTATGTAAAACAGGAAGATTTTATATATATATAAATCTGGAGCATTTGATCTTGTGTATTAAGTTAAATGATCGAATATACCATATGAAGAAGAATCAGTCATAGGATGATGATAGATCAGTGTGTTGTGTTACCTTCTGTCAAAGGTAATATCACACCACAAGCATGGATTGCTTCATGCAACTGAAACTCTAGGTCTTTTTCTTGCGACTGTAGTTCTCTGAAAAGACCACCACTGTTTATTTCTTGTGGCAGCAGTTCTCTGAAAATACCCATTATTATACAAAGAATTAGACATTTTAACATATACAAAGTCTAATAAGCATTCTAGTGGCCACATCACTATTACATGAACAGATACAAAAGCTAATCAACACACTAAAGAGCACATCGCCATTACATAATGTATATGACGATACCTTTGTCATTGCTGATGTGTATAGGGTCGCTGATCCTTGGCCCCTTCCATGATGTAGTTGTGGTTGGATCCCTAAACAGAGTGAGAGTACATTAATACAAATACTTTATCTATATAAATAAAGCTCAATGTCATTGCCTATTATCGTTTGTGTATGTGGTTACTATTAGATGGAAGAGTGTGATCAGGGTGAATTTAAAGACAATGGTCCAGAACAAATTCAAGAGTTACATGCACACAACCCTATAACGACCAAGTCTGAAATTGCCATCGCTTTCGATGAGAACCCTCTCGTAGTCAAGGGTATGTGTGCATTTATTTTATACAATTGACGTCTACTACCGTAGATTTGCATACACCTCGCGTACACTATGAATGTTATTTTACCAACGCCTTAAAAAAATCACCACACCCGATCCATCATGCAAGCCCTTTTCAAATGTGTCTTAGGCAAAAGCTTCTACGTTCGACAAACTATAAAGAAAAGAAACCACAAGATCTATCATGAACATGCTTTCATAACATATACTCCCTCCGTAAACAAAATATAACCCGCACAACGACTATTGGTTGACATACCGTTTTCGAGGATACGTCAACATCACGAAAATGCCATCTCGATCCAGTAAAAAACAAGATCGCGATAAGAGAAAAGAACACAAACCGATAATCAGTATTGCTACATTTTATTTATCTACTTATTATATTATAATGCATTTTCCTCTTCCTTAACTATCCTACATGGGTTATGCGACTGTGGTGGTTCTGTAGGACAGGAACACGAAACGGGCACAAGGAAACATCCATCCAGAGAGATTATTCAAATTATTGCTACTGTAAAGGGGAGTGAGCGAGGCATACCTGTGGTCACCATGTTTTGGGCATGAGCTAGCGAGTGACCCAGTAAATCCAACACCCCTGACTTGTAGACCTGCGAGTATTCTCACCCAATTAATTAAATTTAGAGCAAACACAGATGACATTATGTGCAAACTGTAAGCTCGTGTGCAGAATGATCCATAGATCCAGCGATATGAAGTTAGAGAAGACACACACAGAGCCACAGACCTGGTCCATAAAGCTTTAGGGCACGGTTGAACATAGCCAGTGACATGTCCTCTACGACCTGCTTGCTTGTGAACTGCAGGGGCAACTGGAAACCAAAAGCATGGTCAGTTAGTCAGTCTGATGAGTGCCTAGGGTGTGTCAAACGTGATGGCTCCAAAGTCCAAAGGAGTTCGAGTTCGAGAGTATGTGGGTGCGTTTACCTTGCCGAGTAGCTGTGCCATGGAGGCCCTGGAGTAGGGCACGACGACCTCGAGGAGCTGCCAGAAGCGCGAGGCATGGACAGGAGCCAACCGAGCAATGACGGCTTGGGCTCGAGATGAGTGGATGGCCTCCACGACGACGTGGACTCAGGTCTTCATCGCGACGAGCGGCTGCATCTTGGGTAGGAAGAACGCGACCTTGAGGAGGGGAGCAGTGGTGGCGTCAGGCTCAGCCAGGAGAGAGAGAGGAACGGGGCGGGGGATGGGAAGGAAGTAGTGGCGTCAGGCTCCGCGAACTCTAGGAATGCGAACCAGAGCAGCGCGGCCGCCTCGGCCTCCGTGAGCGCGAGCAGGCATCCATCCGTCGAGGGAACCGCGCCGACGAGCTCCTGGTCGCCGGGCTGCACGGCCGCCGCCGCGGCCCCCTCCGGCCGGCGGCGTAGGTGGAGCGCGAACCAGAGCAGCGCGGCCGCCTCGGCCTCCGTGAGCGTGAGCAGGCATCCCGGTCGAGCTCCCGGCGGCGAAGGAGATGGCGGCGGCTGGGTAGGGAGGCGAGCGGGGTAGGGTTTGGAAGGATGAGGTGGGAGCAAGAGGGGATGGGCGGCAGGAGTGGGGGAGGAAGCGGCGCCTAGGTCATCTTCGGGGGGCGCTGTGATTTATACCCTTGTGTGCGAAACGACGATTCCACCCCCGCCCAAACCGCCGAATTGCCCACCTTTGCCATCTGTAAAAATATCCGACGGCTTACGGCGATTGATGAAATATCCAACGGACGATGTTACTCGGAGCCGCGATCGAACGGTCAGCAGCGACTGGTAAAACAGATCCGACGGCCGAGAGTGCCTAATCGCTGTGAGAGCCCGGGAGTGACTGTCATTCTTATTTCAATATCCGACGGGTTACATCGATTGATGAAATATCCAACGAACGATGTCACTCGGGGCCGCAATCGAACGGTCAGCAGCGACTGGTAAAACAGATCCAACGGCCGAGAGTGCCTGATCGCTGTGAGAGCCCGGGAGTGACTGCCATTCTTATTTCTGGATGATGTCTCTTTGGTTGATTCGTCCAGACTACTTTTGTGTAGACATAGGTGATGTTATATAAACAGATTTAGGAAAATGAGGTGTGTTCAGTGTGCAAAAAAGATGGAGCTAATTAGGTGTGTTCAGTGTGTCTGAAAATTTTCTTCGCGATAGTCACTTTTTCTAGTTCATCCCGCCGGAGAAGAGGCAACCCCACTATACTATTTATCTTTGAGAGAAATGCATATTCCATCCCTCAACTCTAGCCCTAGTCTAATATACACCCCCCAACTTCAATACCGTCTAGTTTACACCCCCAACTCTCAAAACCGGCCAGAATTCAACCCTCGCCTTCCCATTGACCGTTTTTGACCCAGTTGATCAGTTTTGACCTATTGACTTGCTGAACAGTAACTAAAAAAATCAAAAAATATTTTTGTTTTTTCAATGGGTGGAAAGTAAATTCAACAAACAGTTTTGATTTTTACCGGGTGAATAGTAAATTCAAAAAAATCAGAACTATTTTTGCATGGACGATTTTCAGTGCGTGATGTTCGCGCCGATTTTCAGCTTGTTTGAGTGGTCTCTCAAAAAAAAGAATTTGGCCCGAACAGTACACGTACTGTTAACTGTTTCACATACGTCACATTTTTTCTTTTTTGCTGAGAGCCACTCCGATGTCCGAACAAGCTGGAAACTGGAACGTTCATCACACACTCAAACATCGTCCATGCAAAAATAATTCAGATTTTTTTTCTGAATCTACTGTTCACCAGACAAAAAATCAATCTTTTTTAAAAAAATATTTGTTTTTTACTTTTTGAATTTACTGTTCACCCAGTGAAAAAAACGATTTTTTCAATTTTTTATACCTTTTGAGTTTACTGTTCACCTAGTCAACTGGTCAAAACCGGTCAACAGGGAGGGGAGGGTTGAATTATAGCTGGTTTTGAGAGTTGGGGGGGGGTGTAAACTAGACGGTATTGGAGTTGGGAGGTGTATAATAGACTAGGGCTAGAGTTGAGGGGTGTAATATGCACTTCTCTCTCTATCTTTAGAGATGGGGGTGCAGAGGATCGCCGGAGTTGTTGACCTTGCTATGTAAATGCCTCTTGTAGTGCGGCTTGACGCGGATGATGGGGCGTTGTATCCTTGGTGTGGCGTCCTCGGGAGGTCTTTTCAGTGCTAGACCGCCTAGCCTGTCTGACCTTTGTACTCTTCCCTTCTTTCTAATAAAATTCGGCCAACGACCGTTCGAGAGGATCGCCGGAGTTCTTCGCTGGTGCGGCGGGGCTTAGAGGGATGATCGGGGCAGCGGCCAGCAACGATGATGAAGGGAGACTGAGGGGAGGGCGGGGCGGCGAGGCAGGCGGTTAGGGTTGGGTCAAAGGGGGGCTGCATGATTAGGGAAGAAGATGAACAATGAAGCGGCTGGGAGTAGCAGTGACTGAAGCAAATTTATTTTCAGGCACATGGGGTAGACGGTCCCAAAAAAGAGAGAAGACTTTTTCTTGCAGTCAACTCTTTTTGAGAATTTTTCTTGGAGTCAAAGAGGAAGGTGGTTTTGTTCTTTCTTTTTCCTCGCTTTCTCTCTAATTATTTAGCTGGTATTAGCTGGGGCAAGTTGGAAGAGGAAACAAAATATAATAATGTCTGGAGATTACTCTCCATGACGGGCAATTAATATATTAAATCGGTACAGATTACCAATGTTCACATCACTTAAATTTTTTCAAGAGGTTCCCAGAACAGCTAAAACATTGCGACCAGGGAACGAGTGAACAAACGGCGGTGGAAATGAAAACAGAAAAATCTCCTCAGCTCACATATATATCAACATCAGCTAGCTAGAGAACAACTAGTTTGCAGCGGCCCTCCGCTCTCAAGATTTATCGCCATATCAGTGCCCTCCGCCCATGACGGCGGCGTTGGAATTGCCCCTTGTTTTGGGCAGCAGGATGAGCGCCAGGATGGCGCAGATGAACGCGAAGGCGCCGCCCACGCCGAACGCCGGCGTGTTGTCCTTCCCGAAGGCCTTGTCGAGCGGGCCGGCGGTGAGCGCGATGATCAGCTGCATAGAGGGCAATGGAAAGAAACAGGTTAAAAGTCAGGCCCCAATTAACAAACAGCCTGACGAGTTGCCATGCTAATAGATTGAAAACCTGTGGCACGACGATGGCAATGTTGAGGACACCAATGGCGAGGCCTTGGCCTTGGCCATCATCCTCCTCCGCGGCAACGACTTCAGAAGCAACAGCCCAGGGCACACTGAACAGTACCTGCACGAACAGCATTTTGAAAAAGAAGAGTCAGTGGGCATGCAAATTAAATCAGATCAAGCAGATGAGCAGCAGGAGCCATGGTGCGCGTGGACTCACGGCCTGCGGGATTCCGATGAGCGCGAAGAGCGTGAGCGCGATGGCCTTGAGCTTGGGGTCAGGCCCGGTGAGGTTGGCGGTCAGGGCCGCGTTGTACCCCTTGGTGGAGATCAAGCCGACGACAACCATGGCCGTCATGATGCCGAACACCATGAAGTTGCTGATGGACCAGACGACCTTGGACGTGAGCTTGCGGCAGAGCTTGGGGATGAGGAAGGAGGTGGCCCCGAGGGTGATGGAGCCGAGGAGCAGGCCGATGGCGCCCTCGCGGACGCCGGCGTCGTAGACGGACGCCTTGGGCCCCTGCGGCACGCCGTGGTAGATCTCCCGGCCCATCCAGTCGGTGTCGTACTGGAAGAAGGGGAACCAGGCGAGCTGAAGAAACAAAATAGAGCGGCAGGACAATGTCAGTCAGATCAATTGGTGTTGGACCGGCGGGTGCATAGCATGACGTGAGGACGATCGGCGTGCAGTGTAGCTACAGCACGTACCCAGGTAATGCCCGTGACGGCGAGCAGTTTGAACATGGGAGGGGGAAGGTTCTTCAAGCTCTTGAAGAGGTCGCCGAAGGCGGAGATGCAGCCGTGGCCGGACGAGGCCTGGACGTCGGCCTTGTCGAGCTGCTTCTCGCCCGCGAGGTACAGGGTGACCGTCATGCTGATGATAATGAGGAGCACAGCGGTGAGGAAGGCGCCCTTGAGGTTTGCGCAAGCGTCGCAGCACGCGTGAGTTTTCAGCCAAGGGAACCACCTGCAACCAACGGGGCGTCAGTCCGTCCACACCACACGGTATGCATTACGTAGATGATGCCCGGGAAGAGAGAAGAAGAAAATAACTTACTCGTGCCATTTCCCGTTGGCACCGGCCGTGTAGCCGAGGACGTTGCCGATGGCCATCCACAGGCAGAAGACTGCCTGCCCGACGTTGGGGCCATGGTTCCCGGCTGCAACGAAATCGATCGAGTTCCAGTGAGTATATATGACAAGCAATAAACATCAACAAGGAAGGAAGGAAGGCTGAGCTGAGTTGAAACATCACCGGAAAGATCGGCCATCATGGCACGAGCCGGCCCCTGGACGGTGTTGTTGGCGAAGTCGAGGAACCAGAAGCCAACAATGTAGATGGCGGCGGCGGCCCATCGAGGGCCCGTGCTCACGCTGCAGTGCTCCTTGGTGTCCCCGAGCGCGCGTCCGATGTCCGCAGAGAAGCCGATGAGCAGCACCTGTAGGTTGGTTTGGGCCAATCAGCACAATTAATCGACGGCGTCAGCACAAGACTGGTTGACAAAACTTGAAGAAGGAACGGGATGATTAATTTGGTGACTTACCGAGACGCAGATTATGATGCATCCGACGAGGATGAAGGGCCGCCGCCGGCCCATCCTGGCCGTGCACCGGTCGCTGTAGTAGCCGACGATGGGTTGCACCTGCCCATGGCGAACCGATTAGCAAATTAATTATTTATTAATGCCTTTTTTAGCCCTATTTCCTTTTTAGTGCATCGGGCCGGGTTTGGTAGCCGGCCGGGAATAATGGACAGACATGAAAACGATCGATCCATTTCCCTTTTACTACGTGAATACAGCAGATTTGCGTGGTAGTTTCAGGTTCTCAAGATTCCGTGCCTTAACAACAAATTCTCTTTCTTTTTTTCACCCAACTTTGAAAAGGAAACGGAGGCAAGAAAAGGAAATTAGTGATGATGGGGATGAAATCGCAAGAAAACTCACCACAAATCCAGCGATGGGACCGCAGATCCACGTCAGGGAAACGTACTGGTGGGGAATCCCAAGTGTCTGCGACCCAAAGATGAACACGAGATATCAGAGAAAAACAATCACCGCAGGAAGAACACTGGTGAAAAAAAGTAGTACGAGACAAAGGGGAGGAGCTCAGCAAGAGGAAGCCAGTACCTGGGAGTAGGGCGAGAGGAGGGACAGCTGCAGCGCCCAGCCGTACTGGATCCCGCCGGAGACCATGCAGGCCATGAACAGCCGGAGGAGTCCCCAAAGCTTCTTGTTGCCATCGACATTGTCGCCGTCGCCGCCGCCCTCGATCTGGCGGACCTTCTCCAAGGACGCGGCCAGCTCGACCATGCTGGCCTCCTTGGCGTCACTCCGGCCGTCCTCCATGGCCGAGGCGCGAGAACTGCTAGCTCTACGGGAAGACAAGTGGGCGTTGGGTGGCGAGGAGGAGCAGGGGGCGAGAGACGGAGATGGATGGGACGGACGAGCAAAGCCCGAGGTTGAAGAGGGGTTTTAAAGAGGACGCGGCGCAAATCCCTTGCGCGTGGGTTAATGGCGGGTGGCCCACGCGCAGTGGCACGCGCGGATGGCACCGTCCGTGTGGTTTTTATCTGCTCGGAGGTTTTGGCTAACGTTTCTATATCTTACCATTTTATTTGTTTCTTGTTGAAGGAGTACATATTGGGAGGTTGGACGGTGGGTATATATGGAAGCCAATTATGGTCATTGACTATGGTGTTGTATGTATGACTTGTTGGCCTTATCCGCTCGTTTGTCCCCACCGTCCATGATAATTGCACTGGTTGTAGACAGATATGATTTATCGTTGATACATCAATATCTTTTTTACCACTGGCTTAGTTGTGTCTTTGCCACCGGACAATTGAGTTCACCAACTCTTAGCGACATGACTTTACATGGTGAGTGAGGGTACGCTGTATGTGGAAAACTAATTATGATCGTCGACTATGGTGTTGTATGTATGAGTTGGCCTTATATCCGCTCATTTGTCGCAACCATCCATAATAATTATACCGGTTGAAGATAGGTGTGGTTTTTCATTAATATGTTAATATTTTCTTAGCATTTGCTAGTTGTCTTTGCCACCGGGTAACTGTATCATTTGTCCGCTCATTTGTCCTCACCGTCCATGATAATTGCACCCGTTGGAGACAGATGTGATTTATCATTAATATATTAATATATTTTTCCACTGAGTTAGCTTTGTCTTTGCCACCGGACAACTGGGTCCATCAACTCTTAGCGACATGAGTTTACATGGTGAGTGAGGGTACGTATGCTATATGTAAAAAGCTAATTTATGATCATTGACTATGGTGTCCTATGTATGAGTTGGCTTTGTATTCGCTCATTTGTCGCAAACCGTCCATAATAATTATACCGGTTGGAGACAGGTGTGATTTATCATTAATACATTAAATATTTTCTTACCATTGGCTTAGCTGTCTCTGCACCCATACTCGCTAACTCTTAGCAACATGACTCTACATGGCGAGTCAAGCTATTTTGCCGTCAGTATGTTCTGAATCAAAAAAAAAAAATGCAGTTGTACCAGGTTGTTTCTTAACGACGAAGATTTCACAAAATAAACCTTCTAGTAAAGCTCGAGAGCAAAATCAACTTTTTAGGAAGGAATTATCCTACCAAAAGATGGATTTTAGCACTAGTACAAGTTCATGCACATTTTTCAAATCCAAGTGTGGCGGGGAAGTTGCGGGCGTGCGGTTATGCTCGCCAGGGGAAGCACGAGGGTGTATTTTAGTAAAAATATTGTTGCTAATGGTATGTGGCATGTCATGTCAGTTGTATATTTATAAGTTGACCTTATTTGAAATGTTATACTCCCTCCGTTCCAAAATAGATGACCCAACTTTATATTAAATTAGTACAAAGTTGAGTCATCTATTTTGGAACGGAGGGAGTATCTATTAGAAACCAATGTGATTTAACATTGGTTCATATATTATCTGATTTTTTTGACTAGATAGATGGTGTTTTTGTTAGAAAGCAATTAACACACATCAATTAGGGAATCTCCGTGAACAAACTTGTGGTTGGACGGTGATACGCGTTCAATGGGAGGAAACGTTTTCATCGATTACGAGGCGCCTTGACTTCGCAAAATATCAAGATGATATGCCAGCCCATGTCTCTCGGGGGTGCTCATAGGGGCAGGGTATGCGTGTGTACGTTCATAGGGGTGAGTGCATGCGCGTATATATGAGCGCTTCCGTCTGTACTGTATTCAAAAGAAATATTAGGAAATCTCCACTTGTGTAACCCGACAGGCAGACATCATGTATCTTCCTTTCCTTGCATTCTAACAGAAGGGAGGAAGGAGAATAAGGGGGGCGAACCAATGACCGTTAGTGCACCTCGACAGAGGAGGCGATCCATTCTCCCCGCTTAACTGTGGCCCAACCAACCAAGGCGCGGCAAGCCCCCTCCCAGCGGTGACTCCCCCTGCTTTGACATGGCACACGGCGACGTTGATCCGGGCCGTTGATCGCACAGAGGCGATGCATGGTTGGCGATGTCGCGCGGCCCGGCTACACTCCGACACGGAGGTGACACGCACGACGCGCGGCAAAGACGACCCTAGGCACAAGACGTGCTCCCGGCAAAGGGGTCACCCTCCGGCGCGGCTTTCGGCAACAAGGCATTCCCAGACATAGGCGACGACAGAAGCACGTGACTTCCGCGGGGCAAGGCCGGCGAGCAACGTCGTGCCTATGTGGAGACAATTTTTTTACAGTAACGGAAGCTGCATGGGAGAAGAGTGAACGGGAGCCTTGACTCTTTGGATATTTTTCATTTTAGCCCTCAGGTTATATGCTAATACCTCATAAGTCCTTCAAATTTTTGTTCAACACCCAAAGTTAATAGAACTTGTAGATTAAATTTTCTGCAATAGATTGATTGTTTGCTTAGAGAAGGCCATCGAGCGATGCTTACTCCGAAGTCAGGAATAATCTTTATGAAGCCATGAAGCCATGCAGACAACAGGAAATGCGACATCAGTTTCATGACTACATAATTTGCCAAAGTGGTGTTCGAACATGAGTTTCATGAGGCAAATGATATTGCCCAGCAAAGTTCAATGAAGCTAGTTCCTTCGATTGAAGTTCCGCCCCTCAGTTGTATCTATTTTAGTTAATGAGTTAACGATTTATACCAATGAAGAAAGAGATACGTTTTGATGGTAATAAAAAAGAACTTTGCAGATTAACCTTCCGGCTTATGACATTTTATACAGGAGCAGACAGACTCATGCACTTTGCAGTTTAACCCAAAGTTTGGTATTTTCAGCACTATTAACCATCCCGTTATTCTTGTTATCGTTGATCGAAATGGTGGATAAGCAGATTGGGTGGAGTGGCTCGATGGGATCAAGTCTAGCGGTTCTAAAGGGGTTCACCTTAAGGATCCACCTCCACTATTATTTGGATGAGCCGGCCAAAAGGTTTTCAAATCCCATGCAAAGGCACCCGCAATCTCCTAAAGCACCATCGATCGGGCTACGCCAAATGGTCATACAGGATACGACCAAAGCCAGAAAAATTGACATCAGTTGGATCTAAAAAAAGAATAAAAGGAACAAAAAGACAGATATGGTCTCACCCACTAGTTTGGGGTGTCCCATTTTCAGTCAGTGCTAGTTTTTTCTTTTCTGATTAGCTTTTAGCTATGCATTTTTTATTCATATGTGTTCTGACAGTAATTTAGTCTATATTATTGTACGGTAAGCAAATTGTGTATCAAGGAATATGTATCGGCAATTTGTAAATTGATATGTGTTGGTCGATGCCCAATCATTTTTTACAACATAATTCTGTGCATGAAGATTTCATGCAGGATAGTTTGGACATATTCAAGAAAGACTTTGCTGAGGTTTCCATTGACAACAACAAATTTCGGACCTCGGTGATGGATGTGAAGATTCACTTGACGGCTCGGGATCTCTAATTTGTTGTGATCAACAGAGGGTGGTGATGATACCTGGAGCGCAAAGGGAATGGACATTCATCAAAATTCCATGACTTTGAGTCTATCGAAGCATACAGCTATGTTGTGCACGAAGGCAACTTGATGTTAAAATTCTTCAATAGTGCAGTTTTAGATGCGGATCTCGTCAATAAATGCTCTTCACGTTTAGTCCTACAATGAGGATTTGCCAATATCGTCGGTAGTAAAGAGAAGTGTAAATAGGACGAGAAGCGGAATAGGAATGGAACTCAAAAGGGCAATAATCGTTTCAAGAGAAATGACAAGGATAGCAACTTTGAAGGTTGCTATATGTGTGGTTGTACGGCTCATGTTGCGGGGAAATGCGATATTTCCATGCATTTGATGGATTTGTACATGCATCAATTAGCTAAGGGCAAAAGGCTCATGGGAACGAGTGTACAGCTTACTTCACTAGACCGAGCGTTGATTTTCCAATTACTAAAAATTGCCAAGGCGTTTCCTTGTGTGCTTATGTAATTTCTCCAAAAGGGTTTTATTTAACAGAAACTTAGAAATGGGATGGGTGGATAAGTTGGATAACACAACATTCAGTGAGATAGTTCTTCCCCTCATAGAAACAAAACATTCCCTTTTCAGGCATCAAACCTTTCAGATATTTAGCTCCCAGCCCAATCCACATATCTTAAGGGAAAAGCTTACAGTCATCCGGCGGATCGTAGTGGCCGCGTCCGCCACCTCCGCTGCATGACACGCGTCCAAATGAAGGCTTGCATGTTGTCCTTTATCGAACACGCTTTCGAAACAGAGGCTATGTTTAAGAAACAAATGTGGTGTTGCAATTGTTTTCGACGGGTCTAGTTTTGCAACAAAGCGAAGCCCACAAATATTTCTGCAACATGACATATGTTACAAATATTTTCCGCAACACAACTTCTATTACAAATATTTTTACAATAGTATATCTGTGTTGCAAATATTTCCGCAGCATCACCTATGATCTTTGTTGCAGAAAATATTTCTATAACAAACTCTGTTGTAAATAAAATTCTATAGATATTTCCGCAACACGATCTTTGTTACGGAAAATATTATATAACAAACTCTGTTGCAAAAAAAATCTACAGACGTTTCTGCAACAAAGACTGAAAAAGTTAAAATGCCCGTTAGACATTTGATGACATTGGTGTGAGGGGGATTTTTTTTGTTTGTGCAACAGGCCTCTTGTTGCCAAGGGAACGAGCGCACAACACTACGTATGTTGCAACGCGGCAAGAGCAAAGGTTTTTTTCTATAACAGAAATCTTGTTTTTGAAACACAGGCCTTTTTTCAGAAAAAAAAATGTTCGGCAGGAGCGCAACATAAGCTTTGTTGCAAAGGTTGATGCACGCTCAATGAAAGAAGATCAGACGGTTGGCTTGCTCACGATCCTACGGCTACTAAGGCGGCGGACGTTTTCTAAATATCACCCGGCAGACGCGTAGTTGCCCCCATATCTTAAGGAGTACTCCCTCCTTCCCAAAATATAAGGCGGGCTTGACTTTTTACGGTCTTTGATGCACGACTTTGACCACTAATATATATCAATGTATATGGATTGAACATGTATAAATGGCATCATCGTATTTGTCTTGCAGAACAATTTTATTTCATATGTATGTATACTAATTTTATAGACATAGAATATATAAAAATCGTAGTCAAAGTTATGTAACGAAGACCAGAAAAGTCAAACCGCGCCTTACATTTTGGGAAGGAGGGAGTACTAATAAGGAAGTGGTTTATTTACAGCCAAACAAATCAGCATACCACTTCATCACCTCATCGTGGGAACCATGGTTCACTTCTTACGAAAGTTAATTTTAAGGCTAGGCATAAGCTTAAGAATGTAACTGCTACTGCTAACTGAATAACCGTAATTTACGGGGGGTATTGTTCAGGTGAGGACGCGAGCCTGGGGTAGAAAAATGGAGTTACATCTGGAACGGACGAGAAGCTACCGACCGATGGCAGGAACGCGCAGGAGATGGTTTATGTCTGTCTAGGAAAATGAACCTTCCAAACATTGAGGTGATCTTATCCAATTTGCAAGGTCAGGAGAGATTTACCTGCGCACGTCTATCCCTGTTTCCTAGGACTAGCATTTAAATCTTTCGACGGGTCAAACTTATCCAATTAAAGATTTTCCTATCCATGAAGAAAATATTTTGGATAAGGGTAGCAGAGATTAGGCTCCTGTATAAATATACTCCTAGCATCTTCTGTTAAGTATATTAACAAATGGGGGTTAATATATAATAACTGATTTTTATTTGATACTTAAAGACATGCATGGTGTAGACACAGATACATTCCAACAATATTACAATACCATATATTTATACGTGGGAACTTGGCACATCTGATCTTACGAGTACGAAATATTTGCTCGCCTGTGGGATTCATCAAGAATGAAAGCGCTCAAGGCCGGCCTTTGGCATTTATCACCTTGTAGTATTTGAACTACTACTCAATAATTCGTGCGATCGTGATCCTCATCCACTGATGCAGCGGATCATGGTTGCCTTCCAAGTATAGCATAGGCTCGCGGAGCGGATAAGCACGTACTCCTATTTATGGTTGCCTTCCAAGTATAGCATAGCATAGGCACGCGGAGGCCGGTGGCAGCACCCCTACGGAGAGCTACACACGGCGATGGAATATTCACCCATACGGATAATCTCACCGTTCATGAGAAGCTCAGTTGAGAGTTCAAACAATCTCACCGTCCGTTCATATGCGCAGCTCAGTTGAGAGGTCAAAAGCGGAGACCTCCTCGTCAGCGTCAGACCTCCTACATGACCAGTTTTGTGTCAAATGCGAGGACACATCTGGGCCCGCCCAGTAGTGCCACCAGTGCACTGTAGCGGCCACTTTTTCCTACTCCCTCCTTCCATCTATATAGGGCCTAATGCGTTTTTCAAGACCACCTTTGACTATTGACAAGATTAATAATACATGAGATGTATGATGTGAAAATTATATAACTGGAAGCACCTTTCACATATGAATTTGACCACCTCGACTATTTTCATTTCAAATTTTAGAAAAAACACAGAAAATATATATTAAAAATCGTGACTGTTTTTTAGTTTTTTTTTGAAATTCCGAACATGTTTTGTAATTGGTATTTATTTTAGAACATGGACATTTTTTAAAGAAAATCCTGAATATTATAATATTGTGTTTTTATAACAATAATATTTTTTTAAATTTCAAACAGTATTCAGAAACACAAATAATTTTGAAAATCTTTAATATTTATGAAAATTCTTTTAAAAAACAGAACAATATTGGAAGAGGTAAAAATCTAGATTGAGGATTATATCCTCCACATACACATGGCTAGAGGAGATGACCTCCACGCCATAAAATACTTACCCCTCAAGCTCAAAGGGCCAGCCCGGCATTGACTTAAAAGCCTTCCCGAAAACACCATCGGAAGTTGGGAAGAGCTCGAGGATGCTTTTCGGGCAAATTTTTAAGGGACCTATGTCCGACCTCCGGATGCAGACGATCTAAGTCATATAACTCAACAACCCGGAGAGTCAGCCCGGAAACTCTGGAACAGATTTCTTACTAAAAAGAACCAGATAGTCGACTGTTCGGACGCCAAAGCCTTAGCAACTTTCAAACATAGTGTTCGAGACGAATGGCTCGCCAGACACATCGGCCAAGAAAAAGCCAAGAACAATGGCCGCATTAACAAGCCTCATGACCCGCTTTTGCGCAGGAGAGAATAGCTGGTTGGCAAGAAGCAGTACCAGCGACCCAAGTACATCAGAAGTTAGGGATGGAAACGGGAAACCGCGACGTAGCAAGGACCAGCGCCGGACCAAGGGAAACAGCCCAAAGAGCACGGCAGTCAACACCGGATTCAAAAGCTCTTGGCAGAATCAGAAAAAGCTGCCCCTCAAGGATAACTAGGACGAGCTATCTAACCTAAACAAAATCTTGAACAAAATATGCCAAATCCACAGTACTCCCAGGAAGCCTACAAACCATACCCACAGAGATTGTTGGGTCTTCAAGCAATCCGGCAAACTCAATGTCGAACACAAGGGGCTCGACATACCAAGCGAGGACGATGACGAACCCCACAAGCAGAGCACCAGAGAACAAAACAAGTTCCCACAAGAAGACAAAACAGTAAACTCACTTCACGTGACAAAAGGGAAAAACAGAGTGGCGCCTATAGAGATACGCGCCATACGGCCTATCCCAGAGGAGTCTAGCCACTGGTTGTTAAAACCAATCACCTTCGACCATCAGGATTACTCTAGAAGTATCTGGAATGTAGGCTGGACTGCCTTGATATTACATCTGATAATTGACGGACTCCACTTTACACAAGTCCTAATGGACGGCGGCAGTGGTCTAAACCTGCTATATTAGGACATAATCTGCAAAATGGGGATAAACCCAACAAAAATTGCCATGGCAACACTTCCTTTCAAGGGGTAGCGCCAGGCCCAGATATCCATTGTACGGGTTCTCTCCTGTTAGAAGTTATGTTCGGCTCCCCCGACAACTTCCGCCGCGAAAAGCTAACCTTCCACATCGCCCCATTTAGAAGTAGCTATCAAGCACTACTGGGACGCGAAGCTTTCGCCCGCTTTAAAGCAATACCGCATTATGCATCCCTTACTCTTAAAATGCCCGGTCCGCGAGGCATCATCTCATTAAAGGGAAATATCGAGTGTTCCTCGAGTGTGGAAGACTGTGCGGCTTCCTTGACAGCCACACACTAAACCGGCTTCACTAATCAAAGCACCTAAACAGGTCGTTCAGACCCCGGACATGGCTAGACGAGTCCGGCGTAAACATACAAGGGCTTACTAGCTGCATACCCCCGCACAAGGGGCTTTGCACGTGTACAACAAGAGACAACAAAGCTCAATTCCACCCATTTTCTGAATTATATTTTGTTTATTTAATATAACATAGATTTTCGCACGATCTTTTTCAACTAAGTTCCTCTCTTTTACAGATGAACACCGTGCTACACCCGTCCAGGATACGGCACAAGGGAGACACAGGCGCAGACGTGCAGTAGGGACCCGTTCCAAGGATTCTTTTCAGATTAAGACCCTGCGTAAACCTTTTTCACTGTCTCTTGTTGATACACATTCCTCGGTTTCTCGTTATAACCGAGGAGGAGGCTGGCGTCTTGGCATGTGGCCACGTAAGAATTTTGCGCGTACCTGGACACCAGGGGCTTCTTACTAAGGGCGTTGTTTAGCCCGTTTTCATAAAGACCGAATACCTTAAGGAGTGTTCGGCGTCGCGAGTTTGGCCTTATATGCATCAGCTCCGAATCATGTCTTTGGTCAAATGTTGGGTTTGCCCGGCTCATGTGTTTTGTAGCCTTACGTTCCGCTCTATCGGCTAAGGCGGCACCAGGAGAACTACTGCGATTGTGCCCCGGTTCAGCCAGGCGAGCACCTCAGTAGAGAAAGCCGAAAACTGACTGTCATGATATAGCGTGAGAATGGTCAACCACTCGATGACCAGCTGGAATCTTTAGGATTCCTCCGCATTAACAAAGGGCCGTTTCCCGGCCAGGCACACACGCGCCCCGAATTCGGGTGAGCGCGGTGCCCTTAGGGGTTATATAGTAGCCCCACTGTCAAACTCCTATGGCTAAGTGAAAGTGATAAAGCATTATAGTCCGGTTGCCTAGTTCGCTGCGTTATCACCTCCTTAACAGGACCAAGACGTTGGATCAAGTGTGAAAATACGCCTTCTGCGAACACCCCCGCATTATATGCGTGGGGGCTGAAGCCGAAGATTACCATCTTTCAGGTTATATACACATATACATTAACAACCGCATAGGAGGTATTCTAAATCTTGAAGGCGCAAGTATAAAAAGCTTTTATATTCCATCGAAACATTGTTTTACAATAATACATGTTATTCGAACATAACATCCTTCGAGCACTGCGTCTCTATTAAACGAGCGCCCTATAGAACTTCCTGAAAATAGTGCTCGGCAGGTACTCGGCTCTCGTCCGAATCTTGGGATGCAACAGCTGTCAGGACCCCGACTCAATGCCACATCGACCTAGCATGTAACACCTCATATCACTTTGCTGCCTCACGCACGGTATTCCCACGGGTGTCGCCTTACCTTTGCCCGGGACCGTTTGCGCCTTTTGGCACACGTATATGATAGTGTCGCTAGCATCCATATGATAAGGAGCCCGGGCTGACATGGCTAGTCGTAAACCCAAAGTGGCACAAACTTACAGGGATAGGCATCCATGACCCAACATCAAACGTGTCGGTCATCAGCGAGTGAATCCAGGCTGTAGCACTGGGCTAGCAGGACTCCGGTGAACCGGGCTGTAGCGGGCTAACAGGACTCCGGTATTCATCGCGTGACATTTCCCCGAAGGGACAGACACAGTAACGAAGAAGGACACATGCCGGCCAGCCTAAGTGTTCCGGAGCAGTAGCAAGCTACCATGGCTCAGTGGAAGCACTAGGAGACATTTCCCGGTAAGAGAGGCTACTAAGGATAAACAACTAGATAGTCAGATCTCACACATACCAAGCATTTCAATAACATACACACAATATGCTCGATATGTGCAAATACAACATGGCACCACAACATGACTCTACAACTCAAGTATTATATTCAATAGGCTCCGAGGAGCGAGATATTACACGCATGGATCTCACGACCCGACATTCAGAGCATACAAGTCAAAGCACACACGGAAGCTTAACATGTCTGAGTACAGACAACTATAAATGAAAAAGGCTGAGAAGCCTGACTATCTACCAGATCTTGCCGAGGGCACAAGATCGTAGCTGAGGTAACAAGCTAAACGTCGAAGTCCAGGTGGAACTACTAGCGAGACTGAAGTCTCTCTGCAAAAACATAAATTAAGCAACATGAGTACAAATGTACCCAGCAAGACTTACATCAGAACTAACTACATATGCATCATTATCAACAAAGGGGATGGTGGGGTTTAACCGCAGCAAGCCAGCTTTGACTCGGTGGCTATCCTGAACTACGACTGCAAGTAACTCTTTTGAGGTGGCGCACACGAGTCCACATATTCACCATATCAATACACCACTATGGATCCGCTCCCGTCTCCCTACGAGAATGCCATCCATAGCACTCACGCTTATCTTGCGTATTTTAGAGTATCCACTTTCACTTGTCTATGAACTGTATAGGCAACCCAGAAGTCCTTTTCCGCGGACACGGCTATTCGAATAGATCACTTTAACCCTGCAGGGGTGTACTTCTTCACACACGGTCTCGCCACTTACCGCCATGTACACCTCGTGTATCTTGGCAACCTTCAAGCGAAAGCCTGGCGAGGGAGTCGGCCACGGCCTACCTAAACACTCAAGTCTTTCATCCAGGTTTATCGCCTATTCGTGTTCCATCCGCAAGGAGATCCGGCCGGGGTGTCGCTCACGGCCCCAAACGATGTGAGCAGGGTTCCCAAGCCCACCATCCGGGTGCCACTTGGTACACCGTGCCACTGCACCTAGTCTGTCCCAAGCCCACCTGTACCGGGTGCCACTTGGTAGACTACTAGCACTACCTACAAACACCAGAAACTAGTTGCAACTCCTGGACAGAGAACAAGGGTGATTAAGAAGCCGAGAGGGTCAATTAAGGATCCCAATGAGTGGTAGTAGCTGTTCATGGATCACAAACACAGAACTCAGTTCCTGAGGACGGTTTCAATGAGACAACCCACCATGTACTCCTACATGGCCTCTCACCGCTACCTTTACCAAATCGTGTTCACACATTTAGACCACACACAGCAGGACATGTTCACACACCTCCGATTCATCCCCGGTGAATCAGACCTGACTCAACTCTAAGCAATAGCAGGCATGACAAACAAGCATGAATGAGTAGGCACATCAGGGCTCAAACAACTCCTACTCATGCTAGTGGGTTTCATCTATTTACTGTGGCAATGACAGGTCATGCAGAGGATAAAGGGGTTCAACTACCGCAGCAAGTAACAGTTGTATCGTTGTTGTCCTAATGCAGCAAAATAGAGCAGGAGCAAGAGAGTGGGATTGTATCGGAATGAACAAGGGGGTTTTTCTTTCTTGGCACTTCTGAAGATAGTATAGCTCTTCATCGGTGTCATCAAACTCATCGTCGAAACACGTCTACTGAAGGGGGGACAATTACCGGCAACAGAGAGGAAACACAATCAATGCAATGCAACAATATGATGCATGAATGTGACATGGCAATATGCTGTTGATTGAGCTAATGCAACTAACAACAAGTTAAATGAAGTTGGTTCGAACACTAGGTTCAAATTCAAACTCCATATGTGATTTCTTAAATGCCATTTAATTGAATTGTCCTAAATAGTAGTAATAAGTTGTTCTAACATGCATGAAAATGGTACAGATGGTTAGATTGGATTTTTCTGATCATTTTTCATATATAAATTATTTCATTTGGAGTTACGGTTGATTTTCTATGAATTTTAGAAGTTTTGAACATTTTCTGGAATTTCCTGAATAAGAATAAATCCAGTAAATGATTTACTGCGTCAGCACGAAATCACCCTGACTTCATCAGGTCAACAGGGCGGGTTCAGGTCAAACCTGACCAGTGGGGTCCACTCGTCAGTGACTGGGGCTGATTAGTGTCGCTGACATGTGGACCCAGTCAACAGCCACGTCAGCAGGGTCAACTCTGACGCGTGGGTCCCGCTGAGTTAATCTAAACTAAACAGGAAATAAAACACGGGGTTAATTAGGGCATGGGGCCCATGTGTCAGTGAGCTACGGGTTTAGTTAGTGGCATCATTAGCCACTAATGGCGGTGCCACGCCAGCTCGCCGGAGTGTCGCCGGCGACGACCAAAAACACAGCGGGGACGCACTGGGGTGGCTCGGGTTTCTCCTACAGGGCGCGGTTTGAGCCGCTGTTGGTCTCTACGGGTGGCTGGCGTTGCAGCGCGTCAGCTGGTGGCAGTAGCCGGGCCTGGGGTGGCCGGAGTCGACGGCCACGAGCTCAAAGGCGGCAGCTGGAGTTCGGTGGGGCACGGGCAGGGCACTGCGGCTTGCGGGCGAGCGAGCGAGGTAGGTGGGCGACATCTCTGGCATTCCAGGAACACAGTGGTGCAACTGGTCGGAGCTGAGGTGCTCAGGAGCGAGGACCTCATCGGCCATGGCGGACGGCGGCTCCGGTTACTCGCGGGGCAGTGGCTACGGGACGAAAACGACGACGTGGTTAAGGGGGAAAGGACCGGGAGCTCACGTTGAGGCCGAAGACAGGCTCAGCTGGCTCGGGGACGACCGGAAGGCGACGAAGCCGTCGATGGAGTCCGGCGGCCGTGCTCGGGGAAGACGACTCGTGGCGGTGATGTGGGGCTCCCGCGGTGGCGTGGCTCGGGGTGGAAGAAAGAGGGGGTCAAGGCGGAGCCTCTGGACCGATCAGAGAAGCGAGGGGGAGGCGGTGGCTGCAGCTACGGCGAACGGGGTCGGTGGCGACGGCAGCGCTCGGCTGTGGGGAGGAGAGCGAGACAGAGGAGGGGGAAAGCACGGGGGAGAGTGAGAGAGGTCCAGGGGTGCGTGGCGTCTCCGTGGCGTCGTCTAGGAGCACCGGGGAGGAGCCAGGCAGGCAGGGAGGGAGGAGGTGGCCGGCGCGGGGCGGCCACGCGCCTCCGTCCTTCTGGCGGGGAGGGAAGACGACAGGGAGGAGGCGGTGGTGGGCTGGGCCGGCCAGCTGCAGTGCTGGGCCGGTCGGTGGGCGCCAGGTAAGCTTCTGCCAGGTAAGTCCTTCTCTCACTCTCTTTTATTTGTTTTAGTTTTCTATTTCTTCTGTAGCTTTAGGGCTTTATTTAAAATACCAGAACAAACCCAAAAATCAAGGAACTGCTCATGGATACTGTTTAGAATATTACCAACAGCAAACATTTTAGTTCATGATTATTTGGACATTTAAAATATTTTATAGCATTTAAATGCCCAAATGCAAATAGAGTATGATTTAATCCAGAGCCCAAATATGTCATGGAAAAATGTGCATCACCTCTGGTTACTGTTTCCAGCATTTTCCAAGAATGATGAACATTTTTGGAAGCCATTTGGATTTCTGGAAATATTTTGGTTGAACCTAGTGAATTCCTTTAATGCTAGGGTTTAGGCAAGCCCCATTTCAAGTTTCTTCCAAAGTTTAAACATGATGCACATATGAAGTTGGCCTAGTGCATTGCCAGAAGCTAGGGATGTGACAACTCACCCCTACTAAACAAGAATCTCGTCCCGAGATTCAAGCATAGGGTAGAATAAAGGGGAAACGCAACTAACGCAATCTTCACGACCCAGGTTGCACTTCAAATGAACGTTGATTCAATCACCATCTTGTCTCTTCGTCTTGCTCTAAGAACTCCAGCCAACATGACAAAGAGAGGATAGGAAAAAAAATCTAAAATGATCGATCTTATTGAAGGTCGAACAACTTAGGATCAACTCAGGGAATGAGACATAGCAACATCTCTCAAGCCGATACACGAAGCACACATCTAGAGGGATGGAGTGGAACAGATGACGAGGATTCACTAGGTAGACAACAATTCCACACTTAAGAAGGTGGTGAACGGTTGTCAACGTAGCAAGGAGTTGAGTTGCCATGATACCATAACAGGGCACCTTAGAGGAGGTGACCCGTAGGAATATCCCTTAAGTGGCAAAAAGAATTACCTTTGATTTAGAGATCATTAGAGCTCTTTATACCAGCTTAAGGCAAATCACAATCGATCATTTGAAGGAGTTCGGTAGAATGACATACTCAGACTAGAATGGATGATGTGGATTACCTTGTTGAAAACAACACAAGGAATGATTTTAGTAACTGGGGAGAAAACCCAACAGTAGAGAATGATTCCACTATTGGAATGGTTATAGCATAACCGAGGAAATCTGGGGCAATCCCAGTTAGTGCCGATGATAACACCTAGCGCTTGTGCGTGCTCTCAAGAACTTGAGCATTTCCATATTCATCAAGGTTTTACCAATGTCCGTGTCAAGGATCCTGGCAACACAACGTACTACCATGATGAACAGCGATGGACGGTGCAGATGCAAAGAATGATAACTTTCTTAGATTTCACCTTAGCGAGGCCAAGGAAACAAAATCTGGATGATCGACCGAGAGACATTTAGCACTCCGCTTCTAATGTTCTCCTTGATGTGCTAGTGTATCCCATTCATATGGTTTGATATCTAGCACATCAAGTAAAGGTCAGACTTTGGAAACATAAAAATCTACAAGGAACAACTAGGGAGTAAATCCTACGAAATCCTTATGGGGAGGTGGCCAACTTCTTCAATCAAGATACTGCAATAATAGGTCTTCCGGCTGGGTGTGTTGGCCACGACATCCACTTTACCGGTTATCGATGGACCAATATTATAGTTCTTGGGAAATGTTCCAACCATCATATCGGCCTGAGATTCAGATCTGGTTGGTGTCAGGATATTCCAGGCTCATCGAGTCTAGAAAGAAAAATGAAAGTATGCAACACAAATCGACGAGATGGCGTTGCGAGATTCTCGGGAAATGAACTACGATAGTAAGCTCCAAAGCATGAGCTGGTTCTGCTACACACATGTGAACACGTTGTCCGAGACAAAACATTATCACATGGTAGTCTTACAATAAAACACTACCGATTTCAGGTGGGGAACCATCATTGCGGAGAGCGAAGTCCTGCGCATGTACCTTTGGGTCCTTAGGGATTAGCACTTAAAAACTTCTTTTCCTTGAACAAATCAATCAGTGGCTTGGTGTGCTAGGGACACATATAGAATGAAGGTTGCAAGTCTCCAAACCACAGCGTACTTCACACGTATGTATGATCAATTTGGGATGATTCCAGAGGAAGCGACATTGACTTTCTCGAATCCACGGCGGCAACTTGCACCATTTGCACATGAATTAGAGGAAATCACTTCTTACAACCGAACATATGCTTCATGAGCGGTTCATGAAGATAATGCTTACACAAGTTTCCAATGCTAACTTAGACGTTCAACATGAATCATGGAGGAGAAAAAATGCCGCTGATGGGATCAATAGCAACTCATCAGAATTTCCATATTACTGGAATTCCATAATTAGGTGAACGAGGTGATAGTATTGGTCAGACCAAAAGATGTAATGGTGTATGCTCGAGGGTTCAACCAGAATAAGACAACATTACGAGCATCGTTGGTTCTGACTTGATTTGAGGATAGCCCACACCCAAATCAAAGTTTTTATAAGACAATAGGTTCAACAACTGATCACAGGGACCAATCGATGAGAATACCATCTTTCTTAAACAAACATACAAGATATCCCTTAAAATGAGCTAAGCTAGGCAAGCTTTTATCATCCAACTCTCCAAGTTGTTGTTTGGTGTGACTAACTAGCTCAGGGGTATCCAACACAGATTCTTGGAGAAAGGGTGGTTTATAGAAAACCCAACTTGATCACGAACTCAACATAGCGGTCAAGTGACGACCTGGTGATACTTCCGAGAAGATATTCAGAAAATCACGAACCACCGATATGTCACTAGGCTCGAGAACAATCTTGCTTTTCAGGGCAAGACGAGATGATCTAATAAGCAAGGGATTGAATAATCCTAACTCATTGATCGAAGAGTGCACCGGAAATAAGGACTAGGTAGCACGATCAGTCTTAGAATGATGATTCAAGAACCAACACGCTAAGAATGAAATTATTGTCCTTTAACTACCAAGCAACAAGGTTGCTAGGAGTATTGATTTCACACATCACGATTCACTTGTCGACATTCCGGTTGCAACAACATGGGAACGGAGAAATGAATAATGATGGAGAGAGTATCACTGTATCAAGAGTTCATAGGATGGTGTGCAATTCCCATGATATTCTTGATATAAAGATGATAATACTCCAAGGTGGAGCAGAACAAAAGCTGGATTAGTATTTGATCTGCGGAGCACAACTGCTTTGACCCAATCCCGGATATGGATGAGGTACTGGAGTTTGTTTCTCCTAGTCATTCTAAACTAGAATGGCTTGACGGACCAAAGAATGATAGGCACCGATGAATGAATGCACGCATACTCTTGACTATCAATTGATAGGCGAAGGTCAGAAGACAACTAAAGAGGGACAACTCAAGGAACATATAACTTTCTGAGTTGTGGATGCATAGATTAGTATGTCGAACCAAGTTCAACAGGTTTCTTCCGGATAACCCATGCGGAGAAGGTAGATCTGGCAGAGTCACAATATAGAGTAGAGAACTCGCCAAGAGCACTCTGGTTGTGATCTTTTGGTTCAATGAGGAACTTCTGCCATAAGTAGTTCATGGTATTTGGAAGAAGAAATACCACGAACCTCGAGGACAATTGAAAAGGTTACTAATATCCTAAAGGAACTAGCAAACACTATCAACATGAAATAAGTGGAGTGAATCTTGAGTTCAAGAGCCCAGGAATAGAATACCTACCAACTAAATGGCATCACGGGATGCTTTCGAGAATGATGGCCAGAATCAACACACTGGAACACAGAACATGGCTAGATTACTAGGTGATACTCTGGACACCTAGGGTCATAATAATAGCTCCAACATATACGTCAAGGCAATAGAGTACCTCAACTCACTGATTAGTGTGGTTAATCTGGCTCAAAGGAACATCAAGAATGGAAGGAAGGAATTTGCAAATGCTTCAGACTATTTAGAAACCTGGGATGACTCGGACAACATAACGGCTGTAAATGCTCAAAAATATTGGAGACATGCTACAAAAATGGTGGCATAGCCACTCGAACATCATAACAACAAGGTTCCGAGATCAACTATGAATACACAGAGATAGTAGAACTAAACTGAGGCTTGGATCCAACAATCTTATAGGTCTATAGATTAGTAACACGTGATCCTGATAGACAGAAGAGAAAGCCTAGTTCCTTAACCCCGTAGGAAAGATAAGATGACTCAGATCAGAAGGACATAAGGTAAAGGAGTAAAAAGAGCCTTACGTTCCATCCCACAATCAATTCCCTTATATAACTAAAGAATTTCTAGACTCAACTTCGACCAGTTTGGCTTGGTAATCCTACAGGCAGTCAAGCTCTGATACCAAAGCTGTCAGGACCCCGACTCAATGCCACATCGACCTAGCATGTAACACCTCATATCACTTTGCGGCCTCACGCATGGTATTCCCACGGGTGTCGCCTTACCTTTGCCCAGGACCGTTTGCGCCTTTTGGCACACGTATATGATAGTGTCGCTAGCATCCATATGATAAGGAGCCCGGGCTGACATGGCTAGTCGTAAACCCAAAGTGGCACAAACTTATAGGGACAGGCATCCATGACCCAACATCGAACGTGTCGGTCATTAGCGAGTGAATCCAGGCTGTAGCACTGGGCTAGCAGGACTCCGGTGAACCGGGCTGTAGCAGGCTAACAGGACTCCGGTATTCATCGCGTGACATTTCCCCAAAGGGACAGACACAGGAATGAAGAAGGACACATGCCGGCCAGCCTAAGTGTTCCGGAGCAGTAGCAAGCTACCATGGCTCAGTGGAAGCACTAGGAGACATTTCCCGGTAAGAGAGGCTACTAAGGATAAACAACTAGATAGTCAGATCCCACACATACCAAGCATTTCAATAACATGGACACAATATGCTCGATATGTGCAAATACAACATGGCACCACAACGTGACTCTACAACTCAAGTATTATATTCAATAGGCTCCGAGGAGCGAGATATTACAAGCATGGGTCTCACGACCCGACATTCAGAGCATACAAGTCAAAGCACACGCGGAAGCTTAACATGTCTGAGTACAGACAACTATAAATAAAAAAGGCTAAGAAGCCTGACTATCTACCAGATCCTGCCGAGGGCACAAGATCGTAGCTGAGGTAACAAGCTAAACGTCGAAGTCCAGGTGGAACTACTAGCGAGACTGAAGTCTCTCTGCAAAAACATAAATTAAGCAACGTGAGTACAAATGTACCCAGCAAGACTTACATCAGAACTAACTACATATGCATCATTATCAACAAAGGGGATGGTGGGGTTTAACCGCAGCAAGCCAGCTTTGACTCGGTGGCTATCCTGAACTACGACTGCAAGTAACTCTTTTGAGGTGGCGCACACGAGTCCACATATTCACCATATCAATACACCACTATGGATCCGCTCCCGTCTCCCTACGAGAACGCCATCCATAGCACTCACGCTTATCTTGCGTATTTTAGAGTATCCACTTTCACTTGTCTATGAACTGTACACGCAACCCAGAAGTCCTTTTCCGCGGACACGGATATTCGAATAGATCACTTTAACCCTGCAGGGGTGTACTTCTTCACACATGCTCTCGCCACTTACCGCCATGTACACCTCGTGTATCTCGGCAACCTTCAAGCGAAAGCCTGGCGAGGGAGTCGGCCACGGCCTACCTAAACACTCAAGTCTCTCGTCCAGGTTTATCGCCTATTCGGGTTCCATCTGCAAGGAGATCCGGCCGGGGTGTCGCTCACGGCCCCAAACGATGTGAGCAGGGTTCCCAAGCCCACCATCCGGGTGCCACTTGGTACACCGTGCCACTGCACCTAGTCTGTCCCAAGCCCACCTGTACCGAGTGCCACTTGGTAGACTACTAGCACTACCTACAAACACCAGAAACTAGTTGCAACTCCTGGACAGAGAACAAGGGTGATTAAGAAGCCGAGAAGGTTAATTAAGGATCCCAATGAGTGGTAGTAGATGTTCATGGACCACAAACACAGAACTCAGTTCCTGAGGACGGTTTCAATGAGACAACCCACCATGTACTCCTACATGCCCCCTCACCGCTACCTTTACCAAATCGTGTTCACACATTTAGACCACACACAGCAGGACATGTTCACACACCTCCGATTCATCCCCGATGAATCTGACCTGACTCATCTCTAAGCAATAGCAGGCATGACAAACAAGCATGAATGAGTAGGCACATTAGGGCTCAAACAACTCCTACTCATGTTAGTGGGTTTCATCTATTTACTGTGGCAATGACAGGTCATGCAGAGGATAAAGGGGCTCAACTACCGCAGCAAGTAACAGTTGTATCGTTGTTGTCCTAATGCAGTAAAATAGAGCATGAGCGAGAGACTGGGATTGTATCGGAATGAACAAGGGGGGTTTTGCTTGCCTGGCACTTCTGAAGATAGTATAGCTCTTCATCGGTGTCATCGAACTCATCGTCGAAACACGTCTACTGAAGGGGGGACAATTACCGGCAACAGAGAGGAAACACAATCAATGCAATGCAACAATATGATGCATGAATGTGACATGGCAATATGCTGTTGATTGAGCTGATGCAACTAACAACAAGTTAAATGAAGTTGGTTTGAACACTAGGTTCAAATTCAAACTCCATATGTGATTTCTTAAATGTCATTTAATTGAATTGTCCTAAATAGTAGTAATAAGTTGTTCTAACATGCATGAAAATGGTACAGATGGATAGATTGGATTTTTCTGATCATTTTTCATATATAAATTATTTCATTTGGAGTTACGGTTGATTTTCTATGAATTTTAGAAGTTTTGAACATTTTCTGGAATTTCCTGAATAAGAATAAATCCAGTAAATGATTTACTGCGTCAGCATGACATCACCCTGACGTCATCAGGTGAACAGGGCGGGTTCAGGTCAAACCTGACCAGTGGGGTCCACTGGTCAGTGACTAAGGCTGATTAGTGTCACTGACATGTGGACCCAGTCAACAGCCACGTCAGCAGGGTCAACTCTGACGCGTGGGTCCCACTGAGTTAATCTAAACTAAACAGGAAATAAAACCCGGGGTTAATTAGGGCGTGGGGCCCATGTGTCAGTGAGCTACGGGTTTAGTTAGTGGTGTCATTAGCCACTAATGGCGGTGCCACGTCAGCTCGCCGGAGTGTCACCGGCGACGACCAAAAACGCGGCGGGGATGCACTGGGTGGCCCGGGTTTCGCCTACAGGCCGCGGTTTGAGCCGCGGTTGGTCTCTACGGTGGCTGGCATTGCAGCGCGTCGGTTGGTGGCAGTAGCCGGGCCTGGGGTGGCCGGAGTCGACGACCACGAGCTCAAAGGCGACAGCCGGAGTTCGGTGGGGCACGGGCGGGGCACTGCGGCTTGCAGGCGAGCGAGCGAGGTACGTGGGAGGCATCTATGGCGTTCCAGGAACACAGTGGTGCAACTGGTCGGAGCTGAGGTGCTCAGGAGCGAGGACCTCATCGGCCATGGCGGACGGCGGCTCCGGTTACTCGCAGGGCAGTGGCTACGGGACGAAATCGACGACGTGGTTAAGGGGGAAAGGACCGGGAGCTCATGTTGAGGCCGAAGACAGGATCAGCTGGCTCGGGGACGACCGGAAGGCGACGAATCCGTTGATGGAGTCCGGCGGCCGTGCTCGGGGAAGACGACTCGTGGTGGTGATGTGGGGCTCCCGCGGTGGCGTGGCTCGGGGTGGAAGAAAGAGGGGGTCGAGGCAGAGCCTCTGGGCCGGTCAGAGAAGCGAGGGGGAGGCGGT
>NC_041383.1:744780848-744801753 GCF_002162155.2 Triticum dicoccoides | reverse complement strand
GGCGTCGTCTAGGAGCACCGGGGAGGAGCCAGGCGGGCAGGGAGGGAGGAGGTGGCCGGCGCGGGGCGGCCACACGCCTCCGTCCTTCTGGCGGGGAGGGAAGACGACAGGGAGGAGGCGGTGGTGGGCTGGGCCGGCCAGCTGCAGTGCTGGGCCGATCGGTGGGCGCCAGGTAAGCTTCTGCCAGGTAAGTCCTTCTCTCTCTCTCTCTCTTTTATTTGTTTTAGTTTTCTATTTCTTCTTTAGCTTTAGGGCTTTATTTAAAATACCAGAACAAACCCAAAAATCAAGGAACTGCTCATGGATACTGTTTAGAATATTACCAACAGCAAACATTTTAGTTCATGATTATTTGGACATTTAAAATATTTTATAGCATTTAAATGCCCAAATGCAAATAGAGTATGATTTAATCCAGAGCCCAAATATGTCATGGAAAAATGTGCATCACCTTTGGTTACTGTTTCCAGCATTTTCCAAGAATGATGAACATTTTTGGAAGCCATTTGGATTTCTGGAAATATTTTGGTTGAACCTAGTGAATTCCTTTAATGCTAGGGTTTAGGCAATCCCCATTTCAAGTTTCTTTCAAAGTTTAAACATGATGCACATATGAAGTTAGCCTAGTGCATTGCCAGAAGCTAGGAATGTGACAATAGCAATGGCCTTCATCTCCGCCCAGTATGTCTTGACACGGGCAAGAGCCATCTGCGCACCCTCTATGCACGGTGACCTCTTCATTGCATTAATATGCGGCACCACATCGAGGAGCTGCTGCACCAAGCTAAAATAACTCTTCGGCTCGGGCCTTTTCGGCCACAGATGACTCACGACATACTTCATGGCGAGTGCGGATAACCTATTCAGCTCCGCCCATGCGGCCAAACGATCGGTTAACGGAAGTGGGCACTCTGGATTGTGGAACTGCGACCAAAAAAGCTTTTCCACTTCGTGGTCCTTTTGATCGCGGAAGTGTTCGGCCGCGTCCGCGGCACTCGCCGCTAAGTCCAGATAAGTGTTCGCCGCACTCTGTCCAATGGAGCATATTTAGGATCCCCGAACTTCATCCGCAGCAAAAAGGGCTTTCCAGCCGTGATATCTTCGGCCTGACGTAGCTCCTCCTTCATAGCTCTCATCGCAGAGCGAGTATCCTTAGCCTCGGTAGTGACCTTCTCTAGGTCCTTCTGTGCCACCCGATCTTCTTTTTCAAGAAGCTTGTAGTGGTCGACAGCATTCTTCAACTTTACAGCCATCTCGGCCATTTCCTTCTTGCTTTGGCAGTGAGCAGCCTGTTCGTCTTTCAGCTCTTCAACCCCCTTTAAGGCAGCCGCATCGCTTTTCCTGGCCTGCTCCTTGGCTTGGGCAAGTTCCGCCCGAAGGTTCTCCATGGCAGCGGCACCATCTGCATCAAGCACACACGTTGTAAGTTACGGGCATCAAGCTCCTCTTACCAGGTGTCTTCAGAAAAATTACATACCTTGTGCCTCGTCCAGCCGCTTGTTGACAAGCGCGATGTCGGCATCTGCCACATCAAGTTGCCGCTTTAGCTCGGCAAATTCATCAGTCCGGCTAGCCACCGGACACTTCGCCACCTACATAGGAAAGGCGACATATTATACCTGGGATTATGATCCTTGGCGCGCCATCATTTTTTACAACGCACAGAGTCTCAGGGGCTACTATCTATACAGGGGGCATCTTATATATGCGGATCTGTCAAAAGGTACATCATTTTGCGTACCTCAAAACCTGTCAGTAAACTCCTGACGGCCTCGTACAACCCGCTCTCCGCGGATGAAATCCTTCCAATCACGGTATCCATCAATGCACGGTGTTCTTCTGAGATAGACGCTCGCCCGAGCTAATCCTTCAGCTCCTCTGACCATACACCGGACGGTGTCGGACTTGTCCGATGGCCTTTTTCGAAGGCCGGACACGGAGGGCCTTGGGGGGCCATATGACTGCCTTCCGGCCCTGCCGGATTCGGAGAAACCCTACGTGACGACACCTCAGGGTCGCCCGGCTCGCAAGGCGGTACGACGGGGGGAGACGTTCTGCTCTCCATCATCTCCGGAGGAAGATCCCCTGAAGATGAGCTCTTATGAGAAGGGCTGAGATCCGAACTACAAGGTAAAATTTCGGTTATCTTCCTCAGAAAATAGAACAGGGATGTCTCTCATTTTGAAACCCCCGTCTTTACTTACGGCTCGGTGGAGAGCTGATCCCCTCGGGGGCGCAATGCGACCGAGGCACCCCCCGGCGTCGGACCCTCTGACAAAGATTTCTTCCCCCGCTTTGAGACCATGGCCTCCGGGTCTTCAGAGGCGGTCCTCTTCTTCCCCTGGTTAGAGGAATTCTCGATTCCTCCTTTCCTGTCAGCCTCCTTTGGGGAGGCGGTAGCTTCCTTGCTCCCCTCTTCGCCTTCTTCCAAAGGCGCAACCTCCAGCATCCTGGTTAACACGGGATCCGGCGTAGTCTCAGGGAGGGGGGTCGGACACCTGATTAGCTTTGCTTTCGCTATCCACTCCTGTTTAAGGGACAACTCTTTTAAGGGCAATTTTATGATAAATATACGGATAGCGTGTCCGGGTACAGGGCTACTTACTTGAGTATCCGGGCGATTGCAACTCAGACCTGCGTCCTCGGATGAGTCCGGACACATTGCTTGTGATCCAAAGAACAATTTGTACATCTCCATGGGCGCCGTGCCCACAAAATGTTGGAGGGTTCGTGGTCCTTCCGGATTAAACTCCCACAGGCGAAGGGGGCGACATTTGCAGGGCAGGATGCGGCGAATCAACATAACCTGCGTCACTACGGCCAGATTGATATCTCTTTCTAGGAGATCTCGAACGCGGCCCTGCAACAAGGGCACGTCCTTGGACGGCCCCCATTTAAGCCCTTTATTGACCCATGACGCTAGCTGTGGTGGGGGACCCAAGCGAAAGGCAGGTGGCGCCACCCATTTGGTGCCCTTGGGAACTGTGATATAAAACCACTCTCGTTGCCATAAACTGAACTCCTCTTGAAAAGAGCCCTCGGGCCATGGAGCATCGGCATTCTTGCTTATAACAGCACCTCCGCACTCTGCGTGCTGCCCCTCAATCATCTTCGGCTCTACTTTGAAGGTCTTAAGCCACAATCTAAAGTGAGGAGTAATTCGGAGGAAGGCCTCGCACACGACAATGAACGATGAGATATGGAGGATGGACTTTGGAGCTAAGTCATGAAATTCCAGCCCGTAATAAAACATGAGCCCCCTCATGCAGGGGTCCGTCGGGAAGCCTAGCCCCCGAAGGAAGTGAGACGCGAACACCACGCTCTCACCAGGCTTGGGAGTGGGAATAACCTGCCCTTGAGCAGGCAGCCTATGCGAGATTTCGCCGGTTAGATACCTGGCATCTCTTAGCTTTAGCACTTCTTCTTCCGTAACGGAGGAAGGCATCCACCGGCCTTGAAGGTCGGAGCCGGACATCATCGGAGGTCCAAAGTGCCTGAATCTGGAGCTTTGGGTGTTGGAACTCAAGGTGAGAGGCGGATTTGATTGAGATTGAAAGAAAGGAGTGGAGCCTTGGTCTCTTTATAAAGAGGTTGAATACCAAGAGCCCTCCCCGTGACCGTTTGGGACTCGCCTTCGATTGAGGAGGCATACCAACAGGCACAGTTGGGTTACCCACGCATGTATTGGTGAGAATCCCGGAATAAGGGGACACGTGTTGGGGAACCTTGCAGAAAATAAAATTTTTCCTATGGTTTCACCAAGATCCATCTAGGAGTTCATCTAAGCAACGAGTGAAAGGGAAGATGCATCTACATACCACTTTGTAGATCCCGAGCGGAAGCGTTCAAAAGAATGGGGTTGAAGTAGTCGTTCTCGTCGTGATCCTATCACCGGAGATCCTAGCGCCGAACGGACGGCACCTCCGCGTTCAACACACATACGGTCATCGTGACGTCTCCGCCGTCTTGATCCAGCAAGGGGGAAGGAGAGGTTGATGATGATACAGTAGCACGACGGCGTAGTGGTGGATGCAGCAGAACTCCGGCAGGGCTTCGCCAAGCTGCTGCGGGAGGAGGACGAGGTGTAGCAGGGGGAGGGAGGCGCCAAGACTTGGGTGTCGCTGCCCTCCCCCCTGCCCTCCTTTATATAGGCCCCCAGGGGGGGCACCGGCCCTGGGAGATCAATCTCCCAAGGGGGGGGCGGCAGCCAAGGGGGTGGAGTGCCCCCCAAGGCAAGTGGTGCGCCCCCCCCACCTAGGGTTTCCAACCCTAGGCGCAGGGGGGCAAGGGGGGCGGACCAGCCCACTAGGGGCTGGTTCCCCTCCCACTTCAGCCCACGGGGCCCTCCGAGATAGGTGGCCCTACCCGGTGGACCCCCGGGACCCTTCCGGTAGTCCCGGTACAATACCGGGTGACCCCGAAACTTTCCCGATGGCCGAAACAGCACTTCCTATATAGTTTTCTTTACCTCCGGACCATTCCGGAACTCCTCGTGACATCCGGGATCTCATCCGGGATTCCGAACAACATTCGGTTTGCTGCATACTCATATTCATACAACCCTAGCGTCACCGAACCTTAAGTGTGTAGACCCTACGTCGGGAGACATGCAGACATGACCGAGACGGCTCTCCGGTCAATAACCAACAGCGGGATCTAGATACCCATGTTGGCTCCCACATACTCCTCGATGATCTCATCGGATGAACCACGATGTCGAGGGTTCAAGCAACCCCGTATACTATTCCCTTTGTCAGACGGTATGTTACTTGCCCGAGACTCGATCGTTGGTACCCCAATACCTCGTTCAGTTTCCTTACTGGCAAGTCACTTTACTCATACCGTAATGCATGATCCCTTGACCAGACACTTGGTTACTTTGAGCTCATTATGATGATGCACTACCGAGTGGGCCCAGTGATACCTCTCCGTAACACGGAGTGACAAATCCCAGTCTCGATCCGTGTCAACCCAACAGTCACTTTCGGAGATACCTGTAGTGCACCTTTATAGTCACCCAGTTACGTTGTGATATTTGGTACACCCAAAGCACTCGTACGGTATCCGGGAGTTACACGATCTCATGGTCTAAGGAAGAGATACTTGACATTGGAAAAGCTCTAGCAAAACGAACTACACGATCTTGTGCTATGCTTAGGAATGGGTTTTGTCCATCACATCATTCTCCTAATGATGTGATCCCGTTGTCAACGACATCTAATGTCCATAGTCAGGAAACCATGACTATCTGTTGACCAACGAGCTAGTCAACTAGAGGCTTACTAGGGACGTATTGTGGTCTATGTATTCACACATGTATTACGATTTCCGGATAATACAATTATAGCATGAATAAAAGACAATTATCATGAACAAGGAAATATAATAATAATCCTTTTATTATTGCCTCTAGGGCATATTTCCAACAGTCTCCCACTTGCACTAGAGTCAATAATCTAGTTACATTGTGTTGAATCAAACACCCATAGAGTTCTGGTGTTGATCATGTTTTGCTCGCGAGAGAGGTTTAGTCAACGGATCTGCGACATTCAGATCCGTATGTACTTTGCAAATATCTATATCTCCATCTTGAACATTTTCACGGATGGAGTTGAAACGACGGTTGATGTGCCTGGTCTTCTTGTGAAACCTGGGCTCCTTGGCAAGGGCAATAGCTCCAGTGTTTTCACAGAAGAGTTTGATCGGCCCCGACGCATTGGGTATGACTCCTAGGTCAGTGATGAACTCCTTCACCCAAATAGCTTCATGCGCTGCCTCCGAGGCTGCCATGTACTCCACTTCACATGTAGATCCCGCCACGACGCTCTGCTTGCAGGTGCACCAGCTTACTGCTCCACCATTCAACATACACACGTATCCGGTTTGTGACTTAGAGTCATCCAGATCTGTGTCGAAGCTAGCGTCGACGTAACCCTTTACTACGAGCTCTTCGTCACCTCCATAAACGAGAAACATGTCCTTTGTCCTTTTCAGGTACTTCAGGATATTCTTGACCGTTGTCTAGTGTTCCTTGCCGGGATTACTTTGGTACCTACCTACCAAACTCACGGCAAGGTTTACATCAGGTCTGGTACACAGCATGGCATACATAATAGATCCTATGGCTGAGGCATAGGGGATGACACTCATCTTTTCTATATCTTCTACCATGGTCGGGCATTGAGCCGAGCTCAATCTCACACCTTGCAGTACAGGTAAGAACCCTTTCTTGGACTGATCCATTTTGAACTTCTTCAAAATCTTATCAAGGTATGTGCTTTGTGAAAGACCTATGAGGCGTCTCGATCTATCCCTATAGATCTTGATGCCTAATATGTAAGCAGCTTCTCCAACGTCCTTCATTGAAAAACACTTATTCAAGTAGGCCTTAATGCTGTCCAAGAATTCTATATCATTTCCCATCAAAAGTATGTCATCTACATATAATATGAGAAATGCTACAGAGCTCCCACTCACTTTCTTGTAAACGCAGGCTTCTCCATAAGTCTGCATAAACCCAAACGCTTTGATCATCTCATCAAAGCGAATGTTCCAACTCCGAGATGCTTGCACCAGCCCATAAATGGATCGCTGGAGCTTGCATACTTTGTTAGCATTCTTAGGATCGACAAAACCCTCCGGCTGCATCATATACAGTTCTTCCTTAAGATGCTCGTTAAGGAATGCCGTTTTGACGTCCATCTACCATATCTCATAATCATAGTATGCGGCAATTGCTAACATGATTTGGACGGACTTAAGCTTTGCTACTGGAGAGAAAGTCTCATCGTAGTCAATCCCTTGAACTTGCCGATAACCCTTAGCGACAAGTCGAGCTTTATAGATGGTTACATTACCATCCGCGTCCGTCTTCTTCTTAAAGATCCATTTGTTTTCTATCGCTCGCCGATCATCGGGCAAGTCAGTCAAAGTCCATACTTTGTTTTCATACATGGATTCTATCTCGGATTGCATGGCTTCAAGCCATTTGTTGGAATCTGGGCCCGCCATCGCTTCTTCATAGTTCGAAGGTTCACCGTTGTCTAACAACATGATTTCCAGGACAGGGTTGCCATACCACTCTGGTGTGGAACGTGTCCTTGTGGACCTACGAAGTTCAGTAGCAACTTGATCAGAAGTACCTTGATTATCATCATTAATTTCCTCTCTAGTCGGTGTAGGCACCACAGGAACGTTTTCCTGAGCTGCACTACTTTCCGGTTCAAGAGGTAGTACTTCATCGAGTTCTACTTTCCTCCCACTTACTCCTTTCGAGAGAAACTCCTTTTCCAGAAAGGATCCGTTCTTGGCAACAAAGACCTTGCCCTCGGATCTTAAGTAGAAGGTATACCCAATGGTTTCCTTAGGGTATCCTATGAAGACGCATTTTTCCGACTTGGGTTCGAGCTTTTCAGGTTGAAGTTTCTTGACATAAGCATCGCATCCCCAAACTTTTAGAAACGACAGCTTAGGTTTCTTCCCAAACCATAATTCATATGGTGTCGTCTCAACGGATTTAGACGGTGCCCTATTTAAAGTGAATGTAGCTGTCTCTAGAGTGTATCCCCAAAATGATAGCGGTAAATCGGTAAGAGACATCATAGATCGCACCATATCCAATAGAGTGCGATTACGACGTTCGGACACACCGTTACGCTGAGGTGTTCCAAGCGGCATGAGCTGTGAAAGATTCCACATTTTCTTAAGTGTGTACCAAATTCGTGACTTAAATATTCTCCTCCACGATCCGATCGTAAGAATTTTATCTTTCGGTCACGTTGATTTTCTACTTCATTCTGAAATTCCTTGAACTTTTCAAAGGTCTCAGACTTGTGTTTCATCAAGTAGACATACCCATATCTACTCAAGTCATCAGTGAGAGTGAGAACATAACGATATCCTCCGCGAGCCTCAACGCTCATTGGACCACACACATCAGTATGTATGATTTCCAATAAGTTGGTTGCTCGCTCCATTGTTCCGGAGAACGGAGTCTTGGTCATTTTACCCATGAGGCATGGTTCGCATGTGTCAAATGATTCATAATCGAGAGGCTCTAAAAGTCCATCAGCATGGAGCTTCTTCATGCGCTTGACACCAATGTGACCAAGGCGGCAGTGCCACAAGTATGTGGGACTATCGTTATCAACTTTACATCTTTTGGTATTCACGCTATGAATATGTGTAACATTACATTCGAGATTCATTAAGAATAAACCATTGACCATCGGGGCATGACCATAAAACATATCTCTCATATAAATAGAACAACCATTATTCTCGGATTTAAATGAGTAGCCATCTCGTATCAAACGAGATCCAGATACAATGTTCATGCTCAAACTTGGCACTAAATAACAATTGTTGAGGTTTAAAACTAATCCCGTAGGTAAATGTAGAGGTAGCGTGCCGACGGCGATCACATCGACCTTGGAACCATTCCCGACGCGCATCGTCACCTCGTCGTTCGCCAGTCTCCGCTTATTCCGCAGCTCCTGCTGTGAGTTACAAATGTGAGCAACGGCACCGGTATCAAATAACCAGGAGTTACTACGAGTACTGGTAAGGTACACATCAATTACATGTATATCAAATATACCTTTAGTGTTGCCGGCCTTCTTGTCTGCTAAGTATTTGGGGCAGTTTTGCTTCTAGTGACCCTTCCCCTTGCAATAAAAGCACTCAGTCTCAGGCTTGGGTCCATTCTTTGACTTCTTCCCGGCAACTGGCTTACCGGGCGCGGCAAGATCTTTGCCGTCCTTCTTGAAGTTCTTCTTACCCTTGCCCTTCTTGAACTTAGTGGTCTTATTGACCATCAACACTTGATGTTCTTTCTTGATTTCAACCTCTGCTGACTTCAGCATTGAGAATACTTTAGGAATGGTCTTCACCATCCCCTGCATATTGTAGTTCAACACAAAGCTCTTGTAGCTCGGTGGGAGCGACTGAAGGATTCTGTCAATGACCGCGTCTTCCGGGAGGTTGATCTCCAACTGGGACAGGCGGTTGTGCAACCCAGACATTTTGAGTATGTGCTCACTGACAGAACTGTTTTTCTCCATCTTACAACTATAGAATTTGTCGGAGACTTCATATCTCTCGACCCGGGCATGAGCTTGGAAACCATTTTCAGCTCCTTGAACATCTCATATGCTCCGTGCTTCTCAAAACGCTTTTGGAGCCCCGCTTCTAAGCTGTAAAGCATGCCGCACTGAACGAGGGAGTAATCATCAGCACGTGATTGCCAAGTGTTCATAACGTCTTGGTTCTCTGGGATGGGTGCTTCACCTAGTGGTGCATCTAGGACATAATCTTTCTTGGCTGCTATGAGGATGATCCTCAGGTTCCAGACCCAGTCCGAATAGTTGCTGCCATCATCTTTCAGCTTGGTTTTCTCTAGGAACGCGTTGAAGTTCATGTTGACATGAGCGTTGGCCATTTGATCTACAAGACATATTTTGCAAAAGTTTTAGACTAAGTTCATGATAATTAAGTTCATCTAATCAAATTATTTAATGAACTCCCACTCAGATTAGACATCCCTCTAGTCATCTAAGTGTTACACGATCCGAGTCGACTAGGCCGTGTCCGATCATCACGTGAGACGGACTAGTCATCATCGGTGAACATCTCCATGTTGATCGTATCTTCCATACGACTCATGTTCAACCTTTCGGTCTCTGTGTTCCGAGGCCATGTCTGTACATGCTAGGCTCGTCAAGTTAACCCTAAGTGTTCTGCATGTGTAAATCTGTCTTACACCCATTGTATGTGAACGTAAGGATCTATCACACCCGATCATCACGTGGTGCTTCGAAACGACGAACTTTAGCAACGGTGCACAGTTAGGGGGAACACTTTCTTGAAATTATTATAAGGGATCATCT
This sequence comes from Triticum dicoccoides, assembly GCF_002162155.2. Lineage (NCBI taxonomy): Eukaryota > Viridiplantae > Streptophyta > Magnoliopsida > Poales > Poaceae > Triticum > Triticum dicoccoides. The sequence continues at coordinate 744,791,866 of NC_041383.1, read as the reverse complement.
TATTTACTACCGCCGTTCTAAGTAAACAAGATGCATAAACATAATAAACATCACATGCAATTATATAGTAGTGACATGATATGGCCAATATCATATAGCTCCTTCGATCTCCATCTTCGGGGCTCCATGATCATCTTCGTCACCGGCATGACACCATGATCTCCATCATCATGATCTCCATCATTGTGTCTTCATGAAGTTGTCACGCCAATGACTACTTCTACTTCTATGGCTAACGCGTTTAGCAATAAAGTAAAGTAATTTACATGGCGTTCTTCAATGACACGCAGGTCATACAAAAAAAATAAAGACAACTCCTATGGCTCCTGCAGGTTGTCATACTCATTGACATGCAAGTCATGATTCCTACAAGAACATGATCTCATACATCACAATATATCATTCATCATTCATCACAACTTTTGGCCATATCACATCACATGACAATTGCTGCAAAAACAAGTTAGACGTCCTCTAATTGTTGTTGCATCTTTTACGTGGCTGCAATTGGGTTCTAGCAAGAACGTTTTCTTACCTACGAATAACCACAACGTGATTTTGTCAACTTCTATTTACCCTTCATACGGACCCTTTTCATCTAATCTGCTCCAACTAAAGTGGGAGAGACAGACACCCGCTAGCCACTTTATGCAACTAGTGCATGTTAGTCGGTGGAACCTGTCTCACGTAAGCGTACGTGTAAGGTCGGTCCGGGCCGCTTCATCCCACAATACCGCTGAAGGAAGAAAATACTAGTAGCGGCAAGCAAGTTGACAAGATCTACGCCCACAACAAATTTGTGTTCTACTCGTGCAATAGAGAACTACGCATAGACCTAGCTCATGATGCCACTTTTGGAGAACGTTGCAGAAAATAAATTTTTTCCTACAGTTTCACCAAGATCCATCTATGAGTTCATCTAAGCAACGAGTGAAAGGGGAGATGCATCTACATACCACTTTGTAGATCGCGAGCGGAAGCGTTCAAAAGAACGGGGTTGAAGTAGTCGTTCTTGTCGTGATCCTATCACCGGAGATCCTAGCGCCGAACGGACGGCACCTCCGCGTTCAACACACATACGGTCAGCATGACGTCTCCTCCGTCTTGATCCAGCAAGGGGGAAGGAGAGGTTGATGATGATCCAGCAGCACGACGGCGTGGTGGTGGATGCAGCAGAACTCCGGCAGGGCTTCGCCAAGCTGCTGCTGGAGGAGGACGAGGTGTAGCAGGGGGAGGGAGGTGCCAAGACTTGGGTGCCGCTGCCCTCCCCCCTGCCCTCCTTTATATAGGCCCCTAGGGGGGCGCCGGCCCTGGGAGATCAATCTCCCAAGGGGGGGCGGCGGCCAAGGGGGTGGAGTGCCCCCCAAGGCAAGTGGTGCGCCCCCCACCTAGGGTTTCCAACCCTAGGCGCAGGGGGGGCCAAGGGGGGGCGCACCAGCCCACTAGGGGCTGGTTCCCCTCCCACTTCAGCCCACGGGGCCCTCCGGGATAGGTGGCCCTACCCGGTGGACCCCCGGGACCCTTCCGGTGGTCCCGGTACAATACCGGGTGACCCCGAAACTTTCCCGATGGCCGACACAGCACTTCCTATATAGTTTTCTTTACCTCCGGACCATTCTGGAACTCCTCGTGACGTCCGGGATCTCATCCAGGACTCCTAACAACATTCGGTTTGCTGCATACTCATATTCATACAACCCTAGCGTCACCGAACCTTAAGTGTGTAGACCCTACGGGTTCGGGAGACATGCAGACATGACCGAGACGGCTCTCCGGTCAATAACCAACAGCGGGATCTGGATACCCATGTTGGCTCCCACATACTCCTCGATGATCTCATCGGATGAACCACAATGTCGAGGGTTCAAGCAACTCCGTATACTATTCCCTTTGTCAGACGGTATGTTACTTGCCCGAGACTCGATCGTTGGTATCCCAATACCTCATTCAGTCTCGTTACCGGCAAGTCACTTTACTCATACCGTAATGCATGATCCCGTGACCAGACACTTGGTCACTTTGAGCTCATTATGATGATGCACTACCGAGTGGGCCCAGTGATACCTCTCCGTAACACGGAGTGACAAATCCCAATCTCGATCCGTGTCAACCCAACAGACACTTTTGAAGATACCTGTAGTGCACCTTTATAGTCACCCAGTTACGTTGTGACGTTTGGTACACCCAAAGCACTCCTACGGTATCCGGGAGTTACACGATCTTATGGTCTAAGGAAGAGATACTTGACATTGGAAAAGCTCTAGCAAAACGAACTACACGATCTTGTGCTATGCTTAGGAATGGGTCTTGTCCATCACATCATTCTCCTAATGATGTGATCCCGTTGTCAACGACATCTAATGTCCATAGTCAGGAAACCATGACTATCTGTTGACCAACGAGCTAGTCAACTAGAGGCTTACTAGGGACGTATTGTGGTCTATGTATTCACATATGTATTACAATTTCCGGATAATACAATTATAGCATGAATAAAAGACAATTATCATGAACAAGGAAATATAATAATAATCCTTTTATTATTGCCTCTAGGGCATATTTCCAACAACACGATCTCTGCTTCGACAAGAAGTGCCAAGGAAACCACCTCGCTAAACGCGCTGAGGTGGGACAGTAAAACAATTCGAATAAAGGATTGGCCGTGGCGTGATGTAAAGCTGCAGAATACGTCAGCAGATTAGATTTGTGCAAATATTATTCTCTCTACGGTGGTATGTGGACCTTATTTTGCAGAGCCGGACACTATCCTTGTGTTCAAAATCTTCTATGAAGTATTCGGAGGAGGAACCCACCTTGCAATGCCGAAGACAATCTGCGCGCCGGACTCGTCGTCATTGAAGCCTGGTTCAGGGGCTACTGAGGGAGTCCTGGATTAGGGGGTGTCCGGATGACCGGACTATAACCTTTGGCCGGACTCCTAGACTATGAAGATACAAGATTGAAGACTTCGTCCCTTGTCCGGATGGGACTTTCCTTGGCGTGGAAGGCAAGCTTGGCGATACGGATATGTAGATCTCCTCCCATTGTAACTGACTCTGTGTAACCCTAGCCCTCTCCGGTGTCTATATAAACCAGAGGGTTTTAGTCCGTAAGACGAACAACAATCATACCATAGGCTAGCTTCTAGGGTTTAGCCTCTCTGATCTCGTGGTAGATCTACTCTTGTACTACCCATATTATCAATATTAATCAAGCAGGAGTAGGGTTTTACCTCCATCGAGAGGGCACAAACCTGGGTAAAAACATCGTGTCCCTTGTCTCCTATTACCATCCGCCTAGACGCACAGTTCGGGACCCCCTACCCGAGATCCGCCGGTTTTGACACCGACACCAACAGACACTTTCAGAGATACCTGTAGTGCACCTTTATAGCCACCCAGTTATGTTGTGACGTTTGGTACACCCAAAGTACTCCTACGGTATCAGGGAGTTACACAATCTCATGGTCTAAGGAAATGATACTTGACATTAGAAAAGCTTTAGCAAATGAACTACACAATCTTGTGCTATGCTTAGGATTGGGTCTTGTCCATCACATCATTCTCCTAATGATGTGATCCCGTTATCAATGACATCCAATGTCCATGGTCAGGAAACCATGACCATCTGTTGATCAACGAGCTAGTCAAGTAGAGGCTCACTAGGGACATGTTGTGGTCTATGTATTCACACATGTATTGCGGTTTCCGGTCAATACAATTATAGCATGAATAATAGACAATTATCATGAACAAGGAAATACAATAATAACCATTTTATTATTGCCTCTAGGGCATATTTCCAATAGTCTCCCACTTGCACTAGAGTCAATAATCTAGTTCACATCACTATGTGATTGTAATGAATCGACACCCATGGGGTTTGATCATATCTCGCTTGTGAGAGAGGTTATTAGTCAACGGATCTGAACCTTTCAGATCCGTGTGTGCTTTGCAAATCTCTATGTCATCTCCTAGATGCAGCTACCACGCTCTATTTGGAGCTATTCCAAATAACTGTTCTACTATACGAATCCGGTTTACTACTCAGAATAATCCGGATTAGTGTCAAAGTTTGCATCGGCGTAACCCTTTACGACGAACTCTTTTACCACCTCCATAACCGAGAAAATTCCTTTGTCCACTAGTTACTAAGGATAAGTTTGACCGCTGTCCTATGATCTATTCCTGGATCACTCTTGTACCCCTTGACTGACTCATGGCAAGGCACACTTCAGGTGCAGTACACAGCATAGCATACTATCACTACAAAAAAAATACACTTCCGTGATGATACGTGTTTGTCACAGTAGGTCGCATTTTTTGTCATGCATGTACATCCATGACAAATTTATGACAGAATCAAGATAGTCATACCTGTGCTGTCGTAGAAGTGTTCCATGACATTACCAAAATTATCATCACGGAAGTGTCCACTTCCGTGATGATAAATCACGCGTCACATAAGTGCTTTCGTCAAGGGTGACCGACACGTGGCATCCACCGTAACGGAACACCGTTAAGCTATCGGGTCGGGTTTTGGATCTGATAACCCGTTAACAGCCCCGACCAATGGGGATTTTTCACGTGTAAAATCATCATTGGCTGGAGGAAACACGTGTAGGCTCACCGTTGGGACAGATGTCATCCACTCATTGGATAGAAGGCGCCTATGATACGTCGACACGTGGCACGGCCCAACAGAGGCCCATTCCTGTGAAAGGGTCGGCCCATTTGACTTGGTCAAAAGGTGGCGGGCTGGCCCATGTAAAGCCTGTTAACGGCCTGCTCGCATATAGCCCATTTACAGCCCGCTAACCCAAGGCCCGTTACGCCCTATCCGAATTAGGCCCAGTAGCGTCATCTGGGCCACCCAATATGATTCCAGCCCGTTTTCACTTCTGGCCCATGTATGGCCCATGATGTCTTTCGGCCCATATGAGGCCCTATGTAACTCTTGGCCTATTAACGGCCCGTGGTGAAACTGGCCCGTAATGAACAGTGTATTACTTTACACCCATTAACGGCCCGTGGTGAAACTGGCCCGTAATGACACTTTATACCCATTAAGGGCCTGTTATTCCGTTGGGCCATTTCCAGCCCATGTTATCTTTCGGCCTTCTCAGAGCACATTTATTCTTGGGCTCATTTCCAGCATTAGTTTACTTACGGCCCGTTACTGTCATTTTCTGCTTATGGGCCGAATTCAGCCCATGGTTATAGTCGGTCCATTTGTGGTCCGTTAAAACGTTGGGCCGTTTTCATAGCGTCATGACATACGGCCTTTTAACGATGGCCTGTTATGGTCGGCCCATGAACGGACGATTCCGACTCTAGCCCGTTTATGGCCATAATGTAGCCTGTTATTGGCCCATGTTTGGCCAATCGATCATACTGCCCGTATAAGGCCCATTAATGATACGGCCCGTAGAAGGCCCATTGTTTCTGTGGCCCGTAGAAGGCCCATTGTTTCTGTGGCCCATGGAAGGCCCACTGTTTATATGGCCCGTGGAAGGCCCACTGTTTCTACGGCCCGTAGGTGCAGTGTCACTACAGTAAATATTAGCCCATGGTTATTGTGGCCTAGTTTTAAAAAATAGGTTGTTGCAGCCACTAGCAAACCCCAAAAAAAGAACTGCATTGACTACAAGCAAACAAATAAACAAGACAACAAGGAAATAAATAAGCAAGGAACTTACACTAGGCTATCACGGCTATTACACATATTACATCCACTGGGCATCAAAGTTCGCCACCAGTGCAAATATAGGGAACACAGCGGCATATAAACGCCGCAGCAAAACAAGTCCAGAACTGAAACCACTTTAGAAGAGCTCAAGAAACAATATCCTGGGTACCCATAATGCTGGCTAGATTCTTAGCAAGCTTATTAACTTTCTCTTCTTTGGCGCTTAAGTCCTCCGACGCCTGCTGTTGCACAAGAAAGTATGCATCTGAATTCTGCATGGACTTCCTCAGTCCTTCGGCTTCCTGTCGCATAACATTTGATCGATGTCTTTCAACTTGAAGTTGAGACTCAAGAAGCCAAACTGATTCAGGCAACGAGTTCGAAGAGCTGGTGCCAGCAGTGGTAGCCAGTAACTCGAACACTACATCAAGACAGGACTCTGGGGTTGTCTGAGTGTCCTCGATATAGTTTTTATTAGCTTTCTTGGAGACCAACAGGGATGTCTCACTATCTTGAACCTTATCTGCATTACTTCCTTTACCATTGCATAACAGGGTACTCTTCTCTAATATTTTATCCGTGTTCTAAAAGGGAAAAAACAAACACATCTCAGGTTTACAATGTAGTATATGAAACTCATTTTGGTAAACCAGTTCAGTAGTAAGGTGGACAGGATAACAGCATGAAACAGACATATACCTATGTAGTATGGTCACTGTATGGTCTATATCATTCTAGTTTATGTTGCCAAATCAAGATAGATACAGTTCGAATCATATCTATTTAAGACAAAGCAGCATAGACAAAATATAAGTGTGGGAAACTACACAGCAATAACAACACTTGTAATGTGCATGGCATGAGAACATAACTGTTTATTCAATTGAAACTAAAATCAACATAGAGCAAGTTACAACAGCAAACAACCAAACACGTTGAAGAAACAGGTTTAAAACATACCTATTGCGCCATTGGAGTTTCAATTGCATCCTTCAAATTTGAAATTGGTTGGTATCAGTAAATACAGTGATGCAAGAGCAAAGTAGTATGAACCATAGCTATGGAACCTGACCTGAGAACAATTCTTCTTCTGCTTTAAGCGTTGACTTCGCGTTCGGAGTGGTGGTCCTCGTGATTTGGGCACTGCAGTTGCCTTACTAACTGCTCGTGTTTGGGTGCTCTGTGGTGGAGACGGTGTTGTGTCAACGGGAACTGGGTGTCTATCTGCTGGGGTTGGGGTTAGAAGGGGTGTAGCTGGTTCTCTGTCCAACTGGGTAGGGGTACAATCTGCATGAGTGTGCGTTATGTGTGGTGGGGTTGATTCTTGGGCAAGTACAACCGTGGTTCTATCTGCATCGACAGGTAGCACGATCTTTTCTGAAGACCGTGTTTTTACTCCCACAGATACTGCCATCACTCCCTCCAATTGAAATGGCTGATAAACAAGAAAAGTAATTGAATGTACAGACATTGTAAGATAGATAGGTGCAATGGATAGTAGGGAAGAAAACAGGGCATGCAATAATTCACATTTATGTTGTCTAAGCAAACAAAATAGCAGGACATAATTTCACATATATGATGGCTAATTAAACAGGATAGCATGACGCAATTTCACATGTATGATGGCTAACTAAACAGGATAGAATGACATACTTCAAAATATGATGACTATGTAAACATGATGACATGATATAACTATACGATGTGTCTATTAAAGTGGTTGGCATGCCATAAATCACAAACATGCCGTCGATGGAAACATGATGGCATGATATAATTCACAGATAGAATGACATAATTTAAAATATGATGACTATGTAAACAGGATGAGATGATATAACTATATTATGTCTTTAGAAAATGGGTTGGCATGCCATAATTCAGATACATGCTGTCTATGTAAACATCATGGCATGACATAATTCAAATATATGATTTATATACTAAGGAAGTGAGTAGAGGGAAATTGCATATATGATGTGTCAACTAAGGAGATGGCATTCAATATTGTGTATATGATGTAAAAATAAGCATTGCAATACAACATATGCATTATATGAGTAATATAACCCTGCCAAGTTTGAGCATACACCTCGGGGGGGGGGGGTAATAGGACTGGTCATCTGCCTCTGAATCCTCCTCTGAAGAGCTATCTGTAACCAGCAAGATATCTACTTCAGCAAGTAGCATTGTCTGCTCTGAAGACCTTGTTTTCACTCCAGATTTCTCCATCACCAATTCAAATGGCTGATGCATAGGAAGAGCAGTTGAATATACAAACATTGTCGACAAAAGCAATGAGAAATACAAAAAAAGGACGGCATGATATAATTCACATATATGACGCTTGCCTAAACAGCATGGCATTGCATAATTCACATACATAATGCCTTGCAACAAGATAACATTGCATAATTCACATATATAATGTCTTGCAACAAGATGGCATTGCATAATTCACATATATGGTAATTAGACACTAAACAGGTGGCATTCACACAAAGCATGTCTAAACTAAGCAAATGGCATAGCAATGCAAGATACCATACGCACGATATGAGTAACATAACCCTGCCAAGTTAGGGCATGCACCTCAGGGGGGAAATATGACTGGTCATCTGTCTCTGAATCCTCCTCTAAGGAGCTATCGGTAACCAGCAAGACATGCGCTTCGTCAGATAGCATTGTCTACTCTGAAGACCTTGTTTCCACTCCAGATTTCTCCATGACCGTGCCGAATGGCTGATGCACAGGAAGAGTAATTGAATGTACTAAAATTGTTGACAAATTTAACACATAATAAAAAAATGATGGCATGATATAATTCACATATAAGATGACTGGCTAACCAGGGTGGCATTGCAAAATTCACATATATGATGCCTGGCTAGACAAGATGGCATTGCATGATTCACATATACGATAAAGAAACAAAACAGATGGCATTGACACAAAGCATGTCTAAACTAAGCAGATGACATCTTTAATGTATACAGTAAGCAATGCAAGGAAACATATGCATGATATTACCAACATCAGCATGCCAAGTTAGAGCGAAGACCTCATGGGGTAAATAGGAGTGGTCTTCTCCTTCTGAATCCCCCTCAGAACAGTTATCTTTCTCTTGATTACGATCCGAAATGGGTGTAGGGGGCTGCCTTTGCGCCCACCATGGAATGACGTATGCATGAAATTTTATTGCCATGCAAGGCTCGTCTCTTTTGCTCTACATGATCAGTTCCATTGTGTACAATAACTGGCATGCATAGGAATAAAACATAGTGAGATTATGTAAGGAGTGCATGCACAAATCTAGAGTGATGGTAGCAAACTGTGGATAGACGCAAAACAAATGATAGCAGGCAGATAATAGCTTTAGTTAAAAAATACAGATAATGGCTCCTTTAATGTTTGTTTGCACCCAACATGAAACTCATAGTAGACACCGGAGATTAACCAGATAGTAGATAGATAGTACTGATTGCTACCCCAATATGTACCCCACAACCATTTAAAAACTCAAGTTTCAGCATTAGTTTGGACCTGACTCGGAGTCTAATAGGTGAACACGACGATAGTGTAGCATGTCATCATATTAAGCGACGCATAACGTAAGCAGACACGAAAGAGTGTGACCTCTCTAGCGGACCCGTGTAGTCCTCAAGGTCATCTGCTCAGTTGATGATGGTAATGCAGTTGTCGTGGATGCCGGCGGCGGGGAAGAAGATCTGAGGCGGCGAAAGACAGTCTGGAGAGCGGATCCCTGCTGTGGTGAACCCTTCCATCGTTGGAGCAGCTGAGCTGGGGTGGAACACAGCGCCGCAGGAGCAGGACAAACCACACAAGGTTTTCTTTGACACATATCTGTAACAGAAGTAATTGAGTAAGGGCTTGTTTGAATTTGAGGATTCTAACAATGCAGGGATAGGAAATAGACAGGAATAGGATAGGAACGCATGTGCAAAACAGAGAATTTAAAAACACAGGATTTCTGCCAATCTGGGTGTTTGATTCACAACAATTGGAAGATCACAGGATGCAAAAAAGCATGGTGAGATTAAGTCAAACCACAAGAAAATGTACGGTTATAATGCTATTATGCTACTATCTCCTAGTCTTGTGCTTGATGAATAGGAATACGAAAAGGAGGAGAAGTGGAAATTAGAATTCCTACGGTTTTTCTTTCAAGGAGACACTAAAGGAACAAATCCTACAGTTTTCCTTTGCTCCATTCCTTTGCGCCAAATTCATGAAAAGTAGTACCATAGGAAACTTTCCAATTCCTATGTTTTTCATTCACTTTTCCTTTCAAGCACTGGCGATTCTAGTAGGCGGGCTTGAGCAAGGAAAATCCTACACTAAAAAATGTTTTTGTGCTACTTCTATTACTTTGGACCCAGGCCACTGCCATACTAGCTCAACTCCCAGGCCCATCGACAAATGCACAGCTCAAACGCACAGAGATAAATAATGATGGCGTTCAAGAGAGTCCATCATGGATAGCTAAGTTGCCTGGTACCTCACTGCTTGTCATATAGTATGATAAAATAATCGTATTTCCCGTTACTACGAGTGCTCAGTGGACAATATATATAACATGTAGAGTAAAAAAGAGATGCGACAAGTGTACAACCTCTTTGGGGAAGCCATGTCGATCTCAGCGTGATTGGGTTGGCCGGCGAGGATGCTCCGACTGACTTTGTTGTTGGAGGAGGGGAAGAAGATCTTAGGCGTCTGGAGATGGAGCCCGAGGTACTTCTCTGCTATGATGGAGGGTTTCGTCGTTGGAGCAGCTCCGGTGAGTTGTACGACGCCGAGGCTGAAGCAGGACAAGAGAGACAACGAACAATGTTAACCTGAGTGGAATTCTAATAGTATCTCCAATACATGACGTACAATACATAACCAAAAAGTGCTAGATGTAAAATACATCAGCCGCTCATCTCTGAACTTAACTGTCGAAACTGAACTTAACTATAGAAACTGAACCTAACTGTCGAAACTGAATTTTGCTGTCGAAACTGAATTTTGCTGTCGAAACTGAACGCACTAGCAAGGTGAGGCTACACGTCGGTCGACTGACCTTTTCATCTCTGGTCAGTCGATTTTGCAGCCGTTGGATACGAAATCAAGGGCCTGCGGTTCATCTTCAACCTCCACCCCCCCTGAGCCGCCAGCCACCACCGGCCAAACAGCAGCCCCCCGCCGCCCGCGGCCGGCGGTGCGCCGCCCCGCCCGCCCCGAAAACACTCCCCACCGCCGGTCCGCCGCCGCTCCGGCCATCCCTCTAGCCCTCCCCCCCCGTACCGAGCTTTTTCTCCGGCGAT
>NC_041383.1:744759015-744780501 GCF_002162155.2 Triticum dicoccoides | reverse complement strand
ACCGCCGGCGACCACCGCCCCCATCCTGAACCCTAAGATAGATACTGGGGTACCTCTCCGATGAGCCCCCTCCCCGCCGCGGCTAGTTCTTCCTGCACCCAGGCGAGCCCACCCCTTGGAAATCGACTGACCCAAAAGTCGATTCAGTCGACTGAAGTGTAGCCAAATCGGAGCAGCGTCGCAAGCAAGAGCAAGAGCGAGAGCAGCAGCGTGAGCAAGAGCAATATCAAGAGCAGACCAGGCAAGGGACCGAGAGCAAGAGCAGAGCAGCAGCGCGAGCGAGAGCTAAAGCAGCAGCAACTCCTACTGATGTGGATGTCGCCACCGAGGGAGCGACGCCGTGGAGGAAGTGGCCGGCGACGCCGCCGTGGATGGAGCCTCGCCGTGTCGGCTCGGGACCGAGCGCCGGCAGCACCGTGAGATCGAATCAAGAAGAAAAGGCGGCGATTAGTGTACAACCTCTTTGGTGGCGCCGATTAGGCCGCAGCTTCATCCGAGGAAACGGTGATGATGATGCTCTTCCGGTGGTGCAGGTGAAGACGGCGGTGTGGGAATGGAGGTGGCGCGAAAGACGAGGGGAACGTCTAGGCAGCTCCTTGGAGGTGGAGGACGGGGTGGCTGAACCGGCGGGACGATGAGATCGACGACGGATCCTCATCTGGTACGGTGGATGAGGGACATCGAGGTGTTGCTGTGGACGACGTCGTCGGGGAAGAAGCTCCGGCTGGGTGGCGGATGGAGCAGGGTGTGGGGTTTCATCGCGGGTTTTCGCGGCCTCGGTGTACGAATAGGTGGGCGGATGGGATGGCAGTGGGGAACCATGGCTTAGAGACGCGCTTGTCCAAAATGTGGGGTAAGTTACGATACCCCCCACCGATTTGAGGCGGTTCTTTCGGTTCAATGGTACCACGGGCATTTCGCATGTCGGAATTTCACAGGAGGTGGGAGTTTTCACGCGCGTTGTAATTTCGGAATAGCAAGGCGCGGGTTGAGATGGAGGGAGTTGTCGGAGCACAACGAGACAAAGATATATCTTAAATATTTCGGGCTAACAAGGCGCGGGTTGAAGAGGCGGGAGTTTCGCAGCACGATAGACAGAGATGCTAGCTTCAATTTTCGGCATAGCAAGGCGCGGCTTGAAATTTCGGAAGAACAAGCTTAACGTGTACCCAAAAAAGACAATTTGCACCTCAACACGCACAACACACACACAAACACCATTTAGACTAGAGTAAGGTACACGTGCATTGCACGCATGAGATTTGACAACCAAATTATGAATAAATACCACATTATAGCATGCAAGCTTTGAGTCATATATGCATTATGTAGATGTTCGTTTAATTCTTATAGTTCATTTCATTCAAAATCATCTAATTTTCATAACAAAGCTAATCTATTTTAAGATTCATGGAATTGTGCGTTGTAAGACATAAAGTAAAAACAAATAATGGCAAATCATGTAGAAAAACATTTGGGCAATTATGATACGGAAGATTCTAGAACAAATAAGAAGTGCTTGTGTTTTGATGTTTGTGCATTATGCTTAAGTTCAACCATGGAGTCTTCTAGATTATACATGTGGTGAAATCTGGTGGAATCTAGATGATATCCCACGGCCAATAGTGCTCAAATTTGCCATCTTTGAACCTTCGGATTCGCCTCATCCAACGACCATCTTTCAAAGTTAAAGTTACCCGCTCACAATATAAAAAATATATAATATAATATATAGGGGTATAGATATAGATATGTGATGCGAAAGCCGCCCATCATCTCCAATTACATGCACGGATGCGACATGGGCAAATGATGTCTGCCATCGATATCTCAAATTCAAATCAGTCTGACCTTGTTCAATGTGTATACATTACAACATGCTTGTTTCCAAAGCACACCGCGCAGACCTCCGTTATATTCATGCATACATGGGTTTCAAACATCAGGATCTCTTATTCAAATATTTGAAACTTTAAATTGATTATGACCTCACCTATTCTTTTACACCCACACAGTAGTCTTCTCTTTATAATTGTACCACTAACTTTCTCTCGTGCATGCATGCACGCACACTACCAGTTGGCATTATCTATCACACGCATGCAATCTTTTTCTTCAGGTCGGTCTCCCATGAAGGCACACACCCACACACATCCCCCTCTCCCTCATACCGGGCATTCTTTATCTCTCACGCGTGCATGCGCAACAATCGATGTTCCTCTATGTATGTGTGTATATAGCTAGGTCTTTCATAGTTTTCCACACAAACCGATCAATCGATATATCCAGTGAGGTCTCACCCTCTTTCCCACGTCCACATCGATCAATCTATACCTCGCCCACGTCCACATCGATCAATCTATACCTCTCTATATAGGATTAACATAAATAGCTAATACACCCACATTAATTATATATCCAACGTCCCCCTCTCATCATCCATGCCTTCCGCTTCATCTCTCAGATGCGTGCACAATGGCAAAGACAGGGGGCAGTAAGGGCCATGCCCCCCCTAACATCACTATATATCGAGGCTAATATGAATGTGATCATTAGAAAATTGCCGCTAAAAAGGTTTAATTTCATGAATTGACCCTCCTCATAAAGGATTAGCAATGCTTGGCCCCTAGCTCATTTATTTTTCATGGCTCCGCCACTGCGTGCAACATCGCACGTGTTCACCCCCTCTCTCTAAATATCGATCTCGCACTTGTGCATTCCTTCATAGTCTCCCTCCACTTGGCCCCTCGCACCATCCTCTAGCCCCTCACCGGATTTTGCCACATGTACAATCTAGCTACTACACGGTTGAACTTAAGCATAATGCACAAACCTCAAAACAACAGTGGTTCTATTTTGTTCTAGAATCTTCCGTATCATAACTGCCCAAAATTTTTTTCTAGTTGAATTGCCATTATTTGTTTTCACTTTATGCTTTACAACGCACAATTCCATGAATCATAAAATAGATTAAGGGCTTCTTTGATTCAAAGGATTCTCAAAGGAATTTTGGAGGATTCTAATCATTAGGAATTTTTCCTATCTTGGTTGTTTGATTCGTAGGATCGTAAACCATAGGAATTTTTCCATATGATTCATTTGCACTAGATTTCATAGGAAACATCCCATCCACTCAAACCTCTTTGAAAGAATTCTATGTTTTTTCTATGCACAATCAAACACTCGTACAATCCTATAGGATTCAATACGACATTCCAATATAATCCCATGTTTTTCCTATTCACGCGTTCTTAGCTTTTTTATAAAAACTAATTTGATTTTGAATGAGATGAACTATAAGAATTAAACGAAGGGCTACATCACGCATATATGACTAAGAGCTTACATGCTATAGTGTGGTATTTATTCATAATTTGGTTGCAAAATCTGATGCATGCAATGCACGTGTAAATTACTAGTACTTCGAGTATGTGCAAAACACGTAAATTAGAATACCAATGGCATGCTACAAAGTGTCTCTCTTACAGTTCATGAAGCCACGTGGCACATGTGGAGGCGTTGTCGCGACCTCGTTGCGTGGATTGATCACTGTGACGTGCTGCTGGTTCCAGAAGAATGTACTCGTCCTCCCTGAGCCATACTGGTGGTACATGCACGAAGCGAAGATGTGCACGCATGCCACGCACGCACTCATTCCCTCACACGCACACGCGGGTACACGGGCGGACGCAATTTTGTACCAAGATCCACCCCATGTGATAATTTGACGCGTGTAAAGTTGTTCACTTCATTGATGGTCAATTAATACAGCGCATGCAAATTGAGTGGACATGAGGGCGAAAGAAAGACATTATTACTCCACTGCGCGCATGCGAGTAGTTAAATCGTGGGTTGCTAGTAGTACTTCCATTGGTCTACTTCATATTTGTGCCAATTTTTTACAGTAACATAATATTTACGCATTTGAGCAGTGTAGTACTTGAAATTTATGTTCCGTTAAACTCATCAGGAGCCATTTCGGCCCTCAAAACCAAAACCATCAATTAATCTTTACCTTGTTCCCATCACATTCGAAAGCCTGCTCACACCTACTAGTACGTACCAAACCTGAACGTGTTCCCACTATGCAGGTATTAGTACTACTAGTGCTAGTACTTAGGTTATAAAAAGGGGAACTACCTAACCGAAAATTACTCTACCTTTCCTCCTCATAAGTGCTTCTTCTTCGTCCGTCGTTGCCATGGCCGGTGAGCAGAGCTCTAGGTCCAGAACTACTCGTAACAAGGGAGCGGCAACCAAAGCTGCGGAAAAAAAAGAGGGCTCGCCGCCACCCAGAGACCACGAAAGATCTCTCATGGGCAGGCGATGGCTCCCAGGAGCGCCCTAGCCGCGGAGGCGAACATGCCGAGCCGGCAGAGCTGGAGTCGTTATCCCGCGATGGCATGCCCGATCAGCTCAAGAAGCACCTCAATAAGTAGAAGGAGTGCATTCAAGGCTTGATGGAGTTGCTGACGGAGAGCCTCGACGACATGCCCGCTGAGCTCAATCAGCAGGGGGAGTTGACCGCCGGCTTGGTGATGCTGCTGAAGAAGAGCATTGCCTCGGAGAAGAAGGCAACCGGCGAAATCATGCGACTTCAGGAGGACAAGGCGAAGCTCTGCCACGAGATCGACCTGTTGAAGGTGAAGAACGCTGGCTGGAAGAAGCTGCATGAGAATAGTAGTTCCTCGATGAAGATGCTACAGACCCTCGTCATGGAACAGAAGGAGGAGTTGGCGAAGCTCCGCATAGAGCACCCGACTGCTGTCAAGGTACGTAATGGCCGTGGAACAGATGATGAAGGCTCGCGTCGAGAAATCCCGCGTCATGGACAGAATGAAGAAGATGGCGGAGGAGACGCGCAAGGAGATGGAGGTCGTGGAGGCGATGAAGAAGCAGTTCTGAATCCGCGGTGAATTAGATCATTTGGGGTGATAATCTTCCTTCTTCTTTTGCTGTTGTGTTTCATCTTTTGCTTCGGGTGTTTCGCCGCACGTGTCACGTTCTCTGCGAGGCATGAATAGAACAATGGTTTTTGTTTTTTGAGGGAATGAATAGAACAATGCTAACAATGAGATGACTAGCAAATTAGATCATTTTTTATCGCCATATGGCACTGGGCTGCCGTGTTTCGTGCTCCTCCGTCGCAGTACTACTCCAGTGGAAAACTTGAGTATACCGCACGGTTCTTTGCTCCTCCTCGATTAGGTCGTCGGCGCATTTATACGAGCAGTCAAATCACAAGGCCCCGCCTTCCAGCAGTAATGAGCCGTCAAATCACAAAGGCCCTCGCCTCTCGTGAAACCGACCAAGCTAGACTGCCCCGCCCTCTAGCCTTTTAAAAAATGTATACTTTTGTACAGCAGTAGTATCGATGGATTGCGCCATGGAGCAAAACTTGAAATTAAAAAAAAGGTGGTACATATAGAGAGCGCTCGTCGCCAAATTATGCATATAGTACTATTAAAAAGGCTAGTCACAATAATGGTGTCCAGCACAACCCACCCCTCAAATAAAACTAAGCACCCTGGAATTCTTTGACAAAACTAAGCACCCTGAAATTCTTTGACAACTAAACTGCTGGCTATATGATGTTGGCCATATATATTGTACGTATATAATGTGAATAAACGAGTGGTAGTACTATACCAACTAAAAGATGGAATGTAAGAAATACTAGTATGTACTTACTGAAGAGTTAAAGTAACAAGAAGAAACATAACATAGTTCTGCTGGGGGCTCAGCACAACACACCCCTCAAATTAAATTAAGCACACCTGAAATTAAACTTTGCAACTATTCCGGCAGACACTACATTAGAACCACCATGAGCAACGACACTGCCACCTTACTCGGAGTCCTCGTCCACATCCTCGACTTCGTCCTTGTCCCTCTTCCTCTTGGCCGATACTTCTTTGCTTGAACCGCCAACTTGGCTGTTGCTCTTCATCCAGCCCTTGTAGATATTGAAATAAAGGTAGCCATCCATTGCAGCGTACTGAATATGGTCTATATCTAGTACATTCCGCTGCCATGCATGACGATGAAACGTGTATGGAGGTTTCTCCAGTTTACCGTACGAAGGATGAACCATGGCTCCTGCCAGGGTCAGCATTGAAGGCTGACGAGAGGACACCAGCCGATTCTTTTGGAGGTCGAAGGTGTTGCCTACAACAAGGCCTATCCGATGCAGGACTTCTTTGTCGTTACCAAAGTCTACAGTAATGAATTTGACTAGGTTTCTCTCGAGGAAGTCCTTAAAATCCTGGCACTCAACGTCGGCATGGCATACGTGGTAGACCAAGCATAAGTCATGCACGCAAACCTGGATCATGGCGGGCTTCTTCCTCTCTTCATCCTTTAGATCCTTCTCTCGTCCCACGACTGTGGTGTACTCAACATCTAGCCCAACGACCCACTCATCATGTGAGTCTTCGAACATGCGTCTGAAGCGAAAAGGCATCCTTTCACCGTCGCGGAAGAACGGGTGTAGATGACGTCGAACTCATCGCCGGTGATGGTTCTAACCTTGTACTCACCACCGATCGGGGAGATTTGGGACGCCATGGATTTGGGAGGAGGGTTAGGACTAGTGGAACTGCCATAATGTGAATGGACGGGACGACTAGGAGCGAACCGCTGTAGTATTAAAGGACATGCGGGGATGAGTAGGAGCGAACTGCTAGTGTGCGAACGGCAGGGTAGTGGCTTTCCATTCTCCCATGATACGGGCTTATGATAGCCCTTAGATCGGAGATCAAACGTTTGCATGGCGTGATTCTAGACCAATGGGCGAATATCCTATCCTGGAGGGTTATTCTTAAAATTTTCAGCAACTTAGCATGTGACCGTTTGATCTCAGATCCAAGGGCTGCCAGCAGCCCGTATCATGGTCGCGCCTACCACGACCGTCGCGTCGCTCGCGCGGTCGCGTCCTTGGAGATTTAACACGGTGCGTTAGGCTATGTGATGTTGGCATTTCATACATAGTCATCACTTAGTCACTCATACTACAACAAGGTTGGCTATAAGGTTGGCTATAAGTGTATTTTTTTTACTCCTCTCTATCTCTTTCTTCGTACTCCCTCCGTCCCATAATATAAGAACGTTTTTGACACTAGTGTAGTACCAAAAATGTTCTTATATTATGGGACACAGGGAATACTAGTATTTATTGCATTTGCCAAGGAGTGACCTCTTCCAATGAAATGGTGTTGCTAAGTTTGCTTCATTTAATTAGCTATAGACTCAAAATTGTCTTTTCACCTAGGTACACGCACTTAGCACCGTTTCTTCCTTGGGTCACCAAACTAGTCTCTCTCTTCTTGATTAACTTGCCACATCAGACTTTATGCCTATGTGGCAAGCTTAAGCACCTGTAGGAGCAAGGTGCCCGTCTGTTGCACGGAAGAGTGAAATGCATTGATTGGGGTGTTGTTTATTTTGACAAAGGATGTGGGGGTCATCTCATGTGCAACCGGGTCGACGTGTCAAGCACCAAATAACAGTGCAGAACAGCAGGGGGGACGCACCCCACTCGTACGGGCCCAGTGTTAGTAATGAGCAATGAGACGTCAAATCACAATGCCGCACCTTCCCAGACGGACGAAGCAACCATTATTTCACACTTCGGTTGGACATCATCTCAAAGAACGTACTAGTATTGCTTCTGCCTCAAGAGGGACACACGCATTGCCTTCGTACATCATGACATGTGGGACCGCATGACAGGCCATGCTCCCCCGCCGATCGCTGGGTCACCTCATTTTTACTATACTTCCTCCGGATCGGTTTACTACATGGCATGCACGTTGTTCTAGGTTGAGAATTTAACTGGCTATATATATATGTGTGATGAACAGTACGCTAGCCTTTTAAAAAATGTATACTGTTGTACAGTAGTACTCCACTATCGATGGATTGCGCCATGGAGCAAAAATTGAAATTTAAAAAAAAAGGTGGTACATATAGAGAGCGCTCGTCGCCTAATTATGCATATAGTACTATTAAAAAAGCTAGTACGTGCTTAATTGGGGTGCTAAATTCTATTAAAGAAATACTAGTACTAGTATGTACATAATTAAGAGTAAAAGTAACAAGAAGAAACATAACATAGTTCTGCTGGGGGCTCAGCACAACACACCCCTCAAATTAAACTAAGCACACCTGAAATTAAACTATGCAACTAATCCGGTAGACACTGCATTAGAAGTTTAGAACCGCCATGAACAACGACACTGTCACCTTACTTAGAGTCCTCGTCCACGTCCTCGACTTCGTCCTTGTCCCTCTTCCTCTTGGCCGATACTTCTTTGCTTGAACCGCCAACTTGGCTGTTGCTCTTCATCCAACCCTTGTAGATATTGAAACAAAGGTAGCCATCCATTGCAGCGTAGTAGATGTGGTCTATATCTAGTACATTCCGCTGCCATGCATGACGATGACATGTGTAATGAGGTTTCTCCAGTTTGCGGTACGAAGGATGAACCATGGCTCCTACCAGGGTCAGCATTGAGGGCTGACGGGAGGGCACTAGCCGATTCTTCTGGAGGTCGAGGGGTTGCCTACAACGAGGCCTATCCGACGCAAGACTTCTTTGTCGTTCTTAAAGTCTATAGTAACAAATTTGACTGTTTTGTCCTTGAGGAATTTCTTAAAATCCTGGCACTCAACGTCGGCATGGCATATGTGGTAGACCAAGCAAACGTTATGTACACAAACCTGGATCACGACGGGCTTCTTCCTCTCTTCGTCCTTTAGATCCTTCTCTCGTCCCACGACTGTGGTGTACTCAACATCTAGCCCAGCGACCCACTCATCATGTGAGTTTTCGAACATGCGTCTGAAGTGAGAAAGGCATCCTTTCACCATCGCGGAAGTACGGGTGTAGTTGACTTCGAACTCATCGCCGGTGATGGTTCTAACCTTGTACTCACCGCCGATCGGGGAGATTTGGGATGCCATGGATTTGGGAGGAGGGTTGGGATTAGTGGAACTGTCGTAATGTGAATGGACGGTACGACTAGGAGCGAACCGTCGTAGTATTAAAGGATGTGCGGGAAAGATTAGGAGCGAACTGCCAGCGTGCGAACGACAGGGTAGTGGCTTTCCATTCTCCCATGATACTGGCTTCCGAGAGCCCTTGGATCTGAGATTGAACGGTTGCATGGCGTGATTCTAGACCTATGGGTGAATATCCTATCCTGGAGGGTTATTCTTAAAATTTTCAGCAACTTAGCATGCGACCGTTTAATCTCAGATCCAAGGGCTGCCAGCAGCCCGTATCATGGTCGCGCCTACCACGACCATCGCGTCGCTCGCGTGGTCGCGCCGTTGGAGATTTAACATGATGCATTAGGCTATCTGATGTTGGCATGTCATACATAGTCATCACTTAGTCACTCATACTACAACAAGGTTGGCTATAAGGTTGGCTATAAGTGTATTTTTTACTCCTCTCTATCTCTTTCTTTGTACTCCCTCCGTCCCATAATATAATAATGTTTTTGACACTTGTGTAGTGCCAAAAACGTTCGTATATTATGGGACACAAGGAATACTAGTATTTATTGCATTTGCCAAGGAGTGACCTCTTCCAATGAAATGGTGTTGCTAAGTTTGCTTCATTTAATTAGCTATAGACCCAAAATTGTCTTTTCAACTAGGTACACGCGCTTAGCACCGTTTCTTCCTTGGGTCACCAAACTAGTCTCTCTCTTCTTGATTAACTTGCCACATCAGGCTTTATGCCTATGTGGCAAGCTTAACCACCTGTAGGAGCAAGTAAGGTGCCCGTCCGTTGCATGGAAGAGTGAAATACATTGATCAGGGTGTTGTTTATTTTGACAAAGGATGTGGGGGTCATCTCATGTGCAACCGGGTCGACGTGTCAAGCACCAAATAGTAGTGCAGAACAGCAGGGGGGACGCACCCCACTCGTACGGTCCCAGTGTTAGTAATGAGCAATGAGACGTCAAATCACAATGCCGCACCTTCCCAGACGGACGAAGCAACCATTATTTCACACTTCGGTTCGACATCATCTCAAACCACATACTAGTATTGCTTCCGCCTCAAGAGGGACACACGCATCGCCTTGGTACATCATGACACGTGGGACCGCATGACAGGCCATGCTCCCTCACCGATCGCTGGGTCACCTCATTTTTACTATACTTCCTCCGGATCGGTTTACTACGTGGCATGTACGTCGTTCTAGGTTGACAATTTAATTGGCTATATATATGTGATGAATAGTACGCTAGCCTTTTAAAAAATGTATACTTTTGTACAGTAGTACTCCACTATCGATGGATTGCGCCATGGAGCAAAAACTGAAATTTTAGAAAAAGGTGGTACACTAGAGAGCGCTCGTCGCCAAATTATGCATATAGTACTATTAAAAAAGCTAGTACGTGCTTAATTGGGGTGCTAAATTCTATTAAAGAAATAGTAGTACTAGTATGTACATACTGAAGAGTTAAAGTAACGAGAAGAAACATAACATAGTTCTGCTGGGGGCTCAGCACAACACACCCCTCAAATTAAACTAAGCACACCTGAAATTAAACTATGCAACTAATCCGGTAGACACTGCATTAGAAGTTTAGAACCGCCATGAGCAACGACACTGCCACCTTACTCAGAGTCCTCGTCCACGTCCTCGACTTCGTCCTTGTCCCTCTTCCTCTTGGCCGATACTTCTTTGCTTGAACCACCAACTTGGCTGTTGCTCTTCATCCAACCTTGTAGATATTGAAACAAAGGTAGCCATCCATTGCAGCGTAGTAGATGTGGTCTATATCTAGTACATTCCGCTGCCATGCATGACGATGAAACGTGTAATGAGGTTTCTCCAGTTTGCGGTACGAAGGATGAACCATGGCTCCTACCAGGGTCAGCATTGAGGGCTGACGAGAGGGCACTAGCCGATTCTTCTGGAGGTCGAAGGGGTTGCCTACAACGAGGCCTATTCGATGCAGGACTTCTTTGTCGTTCTTGAAGTCTATAGTAACAAATTTGACTGTTTTGTCCTCGAGGAAGTTCTTAAAATCCTGGCACTCAACGTCGGCATGGCATATGTGGTAGACCAAGCAAACCTTATGTACGCAAACCTGGATCACGGCGGGCTTCTTCCTCTCTTCGTCCTTTAGATCCTTCTCTCGTCCCACGATTGTGGTGTACTCAACATCTAGCCCAGCGACCCACTCATCATGTGAGTTTTCGAACATGCGTCTGAAGTGCGAAAGGCATCCTTTCACCGTCGCGGAAGTACGGGTGTAGATGACGTCGAACTCATCGCCGGTGATGGTTCTAACCTTGTACTCACCGCCGATCGGGGAGATTTGGGACGCCATGGATTTGGGAGGAGGGTTAGGATTAGTGGAAATGTCGTAATGTGAATGGACGGTACGACTAGGAGCGAACCACCGTAGTATTAAAGGACGTGTGGGAAAGAGTAGGAGCGAACGGCAGGGTAGTGGCTTTCCATTCTCCCATGATACAGGCTTTCGAGAGCCCTTGGATCTGAGATCGAACGGTTGCATGGCGTGATTCTAGACCTATGGGTGAATATCCTATCCTGGAGGGTTATTCTTAAAATTTTTAGCAACTTAGCATGCGACCGTTTGATCTCAGATCCAAGGGCTGCCAGCAGCCCGTATCATGGTCGCGCCTACCACGACCGTCGCGTCGCTCGCGTGGTTGCGCCCTTAGAGATTTGACACGGTGCGTTAGGCTATCTGATGTTGGCATGTCATACATAGTCATCACTTAGTCACTCATACTACAACAAGGTTGGCTATAAGGTTGGCTATAAGTGTATTTTTTTACTCCTCTCTATCTCTTTCTTCGTACTCCCTCCGTCCCATAATATAAGAACGTTTTTGACACTAGTGTAGTGCCAAAAATGTTCTTATATTATGGGACACAGGGAATACTAGTATTTATTGCATTTGCCAAGGAGTGACCTCTTCCAATGAAATGGTGTTGCTAAGTTTGCTTCATTTAATTAGCTATAGACTCAAAATTGTCTTTTCAACTAGGTACACGTGCTTAGCACCGTTTCTTTCTTGGGTCACCAAACTAGTCTCTCTCTTCTTGATTAACTTGCCACATCAGACTTTATGCCTATGTGGCAAGCTTAACCACCTGTAGGAGCAAGTAAGTACAATAGTGCGCTTTACTTGGCATTTTTGCATATGTGGAGGAAAGAGAGGCAAGGAAAAAGTGGAGAAGTGGGCTCTCATGCAAGAGCCAGCCTCTACTACTACATGGTGGAGCATTGGGAGAGGAACCTGTATGGAGGTGGTCAGGAATCGGGAGACTCATGTCGGTCATAGCGCCGCAGTTAAAATGATAATGGCAAGTCAAATCACGGGGCCCCACCTTTCCAGCAATAACTCATTGTCAAATCACACAGCCCTACGTTTGCAGCAGCCTACTCCCTCGTCTTCTCGCGTCTCTGTCGATCCGACTAGGCGGAACCGTCCCGCCGCCTACCGGGCAGGAAAAGCCCCGCCCTCGACTTTTAAATAGTATACAGTATACTAATTTTGTATCTATGGATTGCGCCCGCGCCATGGAGCAAAGCGTCTAGAAAACGGCGGTACACATGTACGGAGTATACAGCCCGCACGTCACGTTCGCGTCGCACCCCAGACGGTCGGTCGGTCTGGCACGCTGCTCTCCGAATGGAACACGCGTCATATTGCGTTCGCACACACATGTGGGACGGCAATTGAGAACCGACCATAGGCACACTCCCCGGCCCCGCAAGTCAGGTGACTTAATAGAAGAGGGAGCGATAGTACTAGAGAAGTGTTGTACTACATTGGTGCCTGGACGATCCCTGCAAGACACGGAAGATCAGTTCGTCCATGCATGTGACCAGACTCCAGCAGACACGCCTGGATTGGCTATCGTCTACATATCGTGCAAGCTGTGTTGTACATGGTTGTAGTTGTGGTGAGAAATCTAAAAAGGTTTCTTGTCATCTCGCAAAATTATGTGTCATGTGCTTCGGATCACTGCGAGGGTTAAACAACGACAACTGAGTTGGGCTAGTCATTGGGGGCACATGCACGAACACTGACTACTCGGCTGCCATCTAGGTCAAGCCGGCTATGTTAATTAGACATCTATCGACGGACCCCTTTTCTACGAGTTTATCTTTAATTTGAGCTATGTTCCTCGTCTAGTTTGTCCATCGGGATTCATGTTGTCTCCTTTGGGCAGTGAGGTTATGATTTCTTGTCATGTGGCATTTTTCGTCTTATATGTTATAATCCGGCGCTTCAGATCAAAATGACGACAACTGCGCCTCCGGGCCACGTGCATGAAGACTTCTCGACAGTCATTGACGAGGTCAAGCCGGCTTCGGTAGACAAAAGAAAACTAAGTACTACTCCACTATATAGGCAGGAGCCTCCGCGCTTGCTTGCTAGTGTTGCTCTCTTCACACCGTCTTGGCCTCTCCAGATCTAAACACGACAGCGGTGGCCACTCTCTCTCTCTCTCTCTCTCTGCTCACTGCTGGTCACAAATCCAGCCGGATCCTCTCCACCGGGGAAGGTGAGAAGGTGCAACGTTCATGCGATCGTCCTCGGCGACGGCTCTTACCCACTGCTGGGCGCGTCCTGATCAGCCTGCCTTGTCATTCTCTCCCAAGCAGCGCTGGCGAGGGAGGGCCTCCGACCTCTTCTTCCTCGCTGCCGTAGTGTGGGCAGATCCGGCCTCCCGCCGCCCACCTAGCGACATCCCGGCGACCATCAGGTATAACTTCCTTCGAAACCAGCCTTGCTCTACTTTCCGAGCTCCTGACGTCGCTGCATTTGTAACTTTTATTATTTCTCAGGCCCCCTCGTAGATAGGATCGATCGGCTGTTCAAAAACAACCTAATTTTTTTTATGTTTAAGAGGTAAAACTAGTTCATGCACTCGAATCTAGTACTACTTGGTTCAAACAAGGAAGAAAGGGGGTGGGGGTGGGGGAGGATTTGTTACCTGAATCTAGGACTTGGTCGAAAGAGGAAATAATGTGGGCGAAAAGTAGCAGAGACTGGCTATCCAACTGGTCTCTAGGTCTAATAGGGAAATAAAGGGAAACGCGGTACAAACTCAATATAAACCCGATCTATTGGTTGAAAAAGGAAAGAAAGTGGGGATTGTGGGGCAAGTCAACAGAGTAAGTCCAACACTAGATTTGCTAGCCTCACACAGTATAAGGTGGCTATACCAAACAAAAATGGGACCAACCCAGATATCCTGTTCTGATGTTTGTTGCCCCGAGCCACTCTTATGTAATGCCACTGGTAAAATGTAGCAGTCGCACTGTTAAAAGTAAGGACACGTTAAACCAATGTTGTTTTCAATGTAATGCCTCCAGTAATATGAATCAATGGCACTTCTTTACATGTCCTACTAAAATTTCCCATTAAGATAAGTTGGTTCTTTTTGTTAGAAATGAAATTGTCCTGGTCCGCCTACTCTCCCGTGCCCAAAGTAACGTCGTATTTAACGGTTGTCATAGTTAATCCTGATGCCCACACTAATATCTACCAATGCCACTGCTTTAGAAATTGCTACTGCCCTTGTAGGATTTCCATTCAGATAAGGAACATGCTTCTTTTCATTTGATGCATGTTTCATCACTTGTTACTTGTTAGTCACCCTCTTTTCCACCTTTTTTGTGCAAACAGAGATATACATTTCACGCTCGATCTTAGTTGAACTGCACAAATGATATCCAAATTATAGTTGAGCATTCCAGGAGCTTCACAACCAACCTTGATGTTGCTCAATTTTATTGCAACTAATGAAGAAGAAGCTCTGTGGGTTTCGTATTCTGATGGAAATGGAACCGGGGTTGGAGCCCTTTTCTTAAAATTTTTTGAAGAAGAAGCTGCTAGCTCATGGGACATTGCTTCATTTTAGGTGAACTGCACCAACAGGTCCCATGAATTGAATTAACAATGTTGGTGACTGAAAGAGCCAACTTCAGCATCCTAGTCTAAGCACCCCCGGCCTCCATCCTTGCGATGCACGGTACACCTCGTTTGCCACCTGCTCGACCCTAGTGTCACTGATAAAATGAAGTAATAATATAGTTAAAATAGAGCGAGTGTTATCTCTATCATTTCATTTCCAATGTAGATAAAGAAAGTGCTTCTCTTTGTTAAAGTATGTTTCATCAACTAGTCTCATTGTTAATGTTTAAGCGTTTCTGCAAACTGGGGTGCTTAATTTTAGTTGATATGTACAAAAATAGAGATTTGAATGTCTCAAGGCGCCTCCTTGTACTACTGTTGTACACTGATGTTCATCACTGGCAGAAGGTGTATCTAGGAGACTTGGGACGATGTCCAGTATGAGGCGTACCGTATGAGGCGTCGCAGGGCCCATCTCGCCCTCGCAGCATGGCATACTATGATACTATCGCAATATTTTCTTCTATTTATTTTGTGTGTTTCATCAACTAGTGCCACTATAATGTAATCACGCTTTTTCATTATCTATACAAACAGGGTTATTCAGCTGCATTTTGGTGGAACTACACAAATGTACGTATGGAACCGGCATATATGCAGAGTGCGAGGTGTGTCAAGTAAAAATTACCGACACCAAGCATGCTGCATGCACGCATTGGCATCCACCACAACCAGTGGGATGTGTGGTGCTCTATGTGGACAGATCTTTCTCGGCAGCAAATCCTCTAACCAAATACTAGTAGCTTATATTGGCAGTTTTCTAGGGTATACTCTTTTATGAAAGAAGCACCAATCTATTTTTCTTTATTTGTACATTGTGTCACAACTTTGACCCAAAGGTCCAGAGCTATTTTAGGGTGATTGGCGTAGTACTCGGAGACTGATTGTAAGCATGATTTTTATTAGTTGTCACACTGATTGTAAGCATGAGCAGGTGGAAGATTAGGTTAGTGCGAAGCTTACCTTAAACCCTACCGCCGTCGTTGAAACGAGGTGAGCGTCGAGGGAACCGTGGAGAACGTCGGGGAAGCGATGTCGCGCCATCCGGCCTCCTCTTGCGGTGGGAGAACGAATACTCCTGTCGCTCCGGCTGGCTCTGCACCCTCACGAATGGCACACCATACTCGATCGATTCGTTATCCTTTGAGTGCTCGACCATCGACCTGTACGCCCACCACCTCCGCCTGACTGTCGCCTCGGCGAATCTGTCTGCTCCATCGCCCATAGGAGATACTCGATGAACTCGGAGGACTACGGCGTGACTGCCGCCGAGGAGTACATGTACATCGCCGCTGTCTCGCTCTTTCACATACATTGCCACATGGCCCGCACCATCCTCGAAATCTCCCACTCATTGTCAAACCAACTAAGGATCTCCTTCAACCTGGCTAACTTTGTCTGGTCGCCGCCGGCGATCTGCCTGATTCGTTGCTGCATCCTCTCCATAGATGTCGTTCTGAGTGGTCCGGTGCTAGCTTTGGAAGATGGGAGGAGATACGATGGTCTTGCAATAGAGAAGAGGGAGAGGAGAGGAGGTGGTTTTGGAATGGAGATGATGGAGAGGAGAGGAGGTGGTTTTGCAATGGAGATAAGATCAGAAGAGGGAGAGGCGAGACGGTGGTTTTGGAATAGAGATGATGGAGAGGAGAGGAGGTGGTTTTGGAATGGAGATGATGGAGAGGAGAGGAGGTGGTTTTGCAATGGAGAAGATCAGAAGAGGGAGAGGCGAGACGGTGGTTTTGGAATGGAGATGATGGAGAGGAGAGGAGGTGGGTTTGCAATGGAGAAGATTAGAAGAGGGAGAGGCGAGACAGTGGTTTTGGAATGGAGATGATGGAGAGGAGAGGAGGTGGTTTTGCAATGGAGAAGAGGGAGAGGAGCGTGCGGCAGAGATTTAGGATTGGGCGAGAGGGCCGGCGCACTGTGACTGGATCAAAATCAAAATCAATTTACCCTTCAATTAAGAAAGCGACCCCACATTAACTAGTCTCCCTTTTATTCTGGGTCATAATTGACCATGATTTTCGCACATAAAATATATGTTATACGTTGCAAAAATAATACAATTTGAAAGTACATTCAGATACGAACCAAACGATACAATTTTTGGTGACATGCATTCACATTTTGCTTGTCACATACAGTACGTGGTCAAACTTTGACCCAAAATACGCAAAACAACAAAAAAATACTTCTAAGACCAGCGTCGCTCTTCCGCTCTTCTCCTGTTCTAATCTAAATCCACTGCCGCTCCTCCCCTGTTCCAATCTAAATCCAGCGCTGCTCCTCTCCTCTTCCATTTCAAAACCACCGCCCCTCCTCTCTTGTTCCAGTCCAAAACCAGCGTCGCTCCTCTCCTGTTCTAATCCAAAACCAGCACCGCTCCTCTCCTCTTCCATTCAAGAACCACCGCCGGTGAGTGAAGGTGCTGTGGAGAAGTAGATCGATGGAGGAGTACAACCAATACGTGAGGATCGCAGACGGCGACCCTGTGAAGCTAGCTAGGATGTTGGAGATACAGTCTTGGTTTGACAACAAGGACCAACTAGCAGCGACGGCGACATCCATGGCCAAATATCTGCAACAGAGCCAAAAGGGGGCGATACTCCTGAAGGGAGTCGCGCCGGAGTACATAGAGCTGCTCCTCTGGGCCATGGAGCAAACAGATTCACCGAATCCGATCGTGAGGGAGCGATGGTGGGAGTATCGATCCCAGATGGAGCATCCACCAGAGATTGAAGGATCGAGCATCTACAGGGTGCCGTTTGTGAGGGTGTCCTACCAGAGCAAGCCGGTGGAGTCTTCGTCGACCGAACCCAACTGCAAGAGGAGAAAAGCAGTTGGCCCGACGACGCTTCCCTGCCATCGTCTCCCTTGCCGTTCACATCGTCTCATGGGGCGGCTGTCTGCCGCCGAGGAATAGGAGGGGACTGCCCCCCAGCCCAATAGTCGGGCAGGTTGTGAATTGTCAAGAGGAGCTTAGGGTTGTGAGTATTTGCAGGTTGTGAATTGTGTTTTGTGTTGTGTATTTTGAGAGTACTTTCAGATATGAATGTCTTTTAAATTTCAGATTTGCAGTATTGAGCATATGAAGAATTTTATGAATTCTAGAGATCTATTTTTAGCACTTAAAATGTAGTTTCATAGGAGTATAAAAGTGTAGACGAGAAGAAACTGCAAGTTTCAGTTTCAGATAAGAAATTGCAAGTTCAGTTTCAGATAAGAAACTGCAACTTTCAGAGGCAGAGCATTTATATTAACACGGCCTTTTCAAACAGGGTTAACATCATGTTGGAAGTTTTATTCGTGGTCGAAAATGGAACTACCAGCCAGTTAACATCATGCTGATCAACATTCATGCCTAGCACATCTTCATATGATGCACAGTCAAAATGCCCACACAATGTTGAGTGTGCGAAACACAGAGAAAACGAGGGACGGAGTTTTGGCAAGTGTTGGACGTGGTTTTGGGCTGCCCCGTCTAGGCTTTCATTTTTAACATGCGCAGCCCACGACCTCGGATGGGAGGGCCTGTTTGTATTTTCTTAGGGCCATCATGTATCAACCGGCCTATGAACCTCCCATCCGAGGTTTTATTTTTTGCAGCCCAATTTATGTATTTTTTTGAAGAAAACGCAGCGGTCTGTTCTATTTTTCTATATAAGAATAGGAACGCCGGGTACAACTTATGTTTCCCTTTTAACTATATTATATATATTTAAATTATTTTATATGTTATTATATATTATTTTTATTGTCATCATATATTTAACAGATACTTACATATGTAAGAAAACAATATCCCATATCTTATTAACTTATAAAAATAATTTCTAAACAAATAAAATCCTGGATTGTTTTGGCACGAAAATCCTAGTGATTGTGTACGAAAGCTTGGTAAGATTTAAGGATGAATGTAATAATATCACTTATTATTTAAATATATTTATAACAAAATGCTCAGCCCTTTTTTATTTTTTATAACATTGCTGGCCCAACCCAACATTATAATTAGAATCAGCCTAGCAAAATCGTGTATCTAGATAAAGTGCAAATGGCCTGTAATTTTTTAGGAAATAAAATAAATGGGCCACATGAAAGCTACATTAATTGTTCACCCAACCCAGCTAATGGCTCTAATTCAAAAAAAGAGATCAAATTGACTGTAAATTCTACCGCGCAAAAAAAGACTGTAAATTCTGAAAAAATGGGTTGAATACGTGCCACATTTTTGGAGGCTGAAATGTGGGCCAATAGGTCGAAGCCAACGCAAGTCGTTGTAAATTTAGTCAACAAATGATTCTAACATGTTAGCCGTTGGATTTACATCCAGCGGCCGGCATCCATCTTCAATCTCTCGTCTTCTTCCTCCAGCGCCGTCGAGACCACCTTCCGCCTCCTGCTGCTAGCAGCTCTGCTTAGCACGCTTCGCTATGAAGCGCTACTCCATCGTTGGCCAGGCCATCCCTCCAACCCTCCACACCTCCTGTTCTTCAACACCGACTACCGAAGCTCACCGCACTAGAACTAGTTAACCCTCGTACACCTCTCCGTCTACGACTCTACTCCCATGTCTTCCCATCTCCGGCTTGTTGCTGTCCGGGGCCTCGCCGTCGTCCACCACCTTGGATGCACTCGGTGTGGCGTGGTCAACGTGGTCAATGAACGACACCATCGGAAGTAGGTTGTGCGTAGAGAGGCTGACAGCTGGGTCCACGGCCGCACACAAGTAAATGCCTCCTTATTATGCGCAAAATAATGATTCCTCCAACTGACATCTGGGACCCACCGGAAGGGCCTCTGTATTTCGCGAAAAAAGCGTGCCCCCCGCTGACTTGTCGGACCCACCAGCTATCTTCGCACACAAGGAAGTGCCTCCTTATTACGCAAAAAAAAATGAATACTCCCCCTGCCAGCTGGAACCCAGCATACTGGGAGGCTGACTTGTGGGCCTACCAAGTTGACGGGGACGGAGGGCTTTGTCAACTTAGTCAATATGAACGATTCTAGCTCCTGTTACCGTATGATGTTAATCCAACGATTGTAGTGCTTCTTCAACCTCTGGTCTTCTTGCTCCAGCCGCCCAAACCAGCGTCGGTCGTGTCGCGTGCTCCTGCCTCCAGTGGCCGGCTGTGATGCCGCAGAGGCCTCACCGCCCCCTACTACTCCCACCGCTGGCCAGGCCATCCCTCTACTCACCCACACCCCCTGTTAATCTACGGCGACATCAGCCTCACACCGCAGCCGAACCAGTGAACCCTCGTACTCCTCTTCGCATGGGCATCCACTACTGCGTCTTCCCCGGCTCCGAGTCGTCCCCTTCCTAGGCATCACCATCGTCCACCGCCGTGGTGCTCTCGGCGCGGCGTGGTCAACGTGGTCAAGTAACGACTTCCATCGGACGTGGACTGTACGTGGAGAGGCTGACAGCTGGGTCCACGGCCGCAGCAAGGAAGTGCCTCCTTATTACGCGGAAAATAATGATTCCTCCACCTGACAGCAAGGACCCATCGGACGGGCCACCATATTTCGTGTAAAAAAGTTTCCCCCTGACTGCTGGGACCCACCAGCTACATCTTCGCACGCAAGGAAGTGCGTCCGGGCAAAAAAAAAAGATTCGCCCCCCTGACTGCTGGGACCCACCAGCTACATCTTTCCACGCAAGGAAGTGCGTCCGAAAAAAAACGATTCGCCCCCCTGACTGCTGGGACCCACCAGTTACATCTTCGCACGCAAAGGAAGTGCATCCGGGCAAAAAAAAACGATTCTCCCCTCTGACTGCTGGGACCCACCAGCTACATTTTCGCACGCAAGGAACTGCCTGACAGTCGGGACCCACCTGGTCGAAGTGTACGTAGCGTTGTCATTCTGGTCGCGAACTTGTACGTACATATATACTGGTCGATGTAGAGGCGCGCACGTGTCGTAGTAGAGGCGCGTACGTGTCGTAGTAGAGGCGAGCACATATCATGTACACGTACATACAACGGCCAGGGTGCAAGAAAGAAAATACGGCCATGTATGTGTACATACAGGCGGGGTATCGAACGCCTAGTCGCGCATACGTACGGCGAGGGCTCGTGTTCATGGGGAGGCAACGGAATGCGTCGTGTTCATGGGGAGGCAATGGAATGCGTCGTGTTCATGGGGAGGCAACGGAATGCGTCGTGTTCATGGGGAGGCAACGGAATGCATCGTGTTCATCGGGAGGCAACGGAACGTGTGGGAGCCAACCGGCTTGGACGGAACAGGCGATGGAAACGAGGCCTGGCGTACCGCAGAACAGAGGAAACGGACCTCCTACGGTCGAAACGGGGGTCATGTTGATCGGGAGGGGTGTGGCGTACCGCAAAACGGAGGAAATAGACCTCCTACGGTCGAAACGGGCGTCCTATTGATCGGGAGGGTTGTGGCGTACCGCAAAACGGACGAAACGGACTTGTGTTGGAGCGCTACGATCAAAACAGGGGTCCTGTTCATCGGGAGGGTTGTGGCGTAC
>NC_041383.1:744708777-744758314 GCF_002162155.2 Triticum dicoccoides | reverse complement strand
CGCAACACTCACTGTTCATCCCAAAGGCAGCATCAATCGGCTTCAGTTAGCAGCAGTAGCGAAGGAATCGCTCCATCGGGTTCAATTAACAGCCATCGATCGATCGCTCGGGTTCAGTAACGCGTAGCCTGCAGTGCAATCGCTCGGGTTCAGTTAGAGCCCAACGCCTCGCTCGGCTTCAGTTAGAGCCAACGCCTCGCACACACGCGCGTACATACGAGAGAAACGCGCATCGCTCCACCCCCGACCTCCCACCATAACCGGCAACTCCCCGAAATTTTCCTCCCCCTTGCTTCTACCACGGTTTTTTCCGTCATGGACGGCCCAAAGAATGTCATGCAGCTGCGTCTCCGGCCCGCCCAGGACGAAAAGCCCATTTTCTGTCATGATTTTTTGTCATAGAAGTAGGAGCCCACCACATCTATGATGATATCGGATTTTGTCACAATTATCGTCATAGAAGTGTCATATGTATGACAGAAAAAAATCGTTCGGCCCAAAATGTCACGGATGTGTCTTTTTTTTGTAGTGTATAGAGCCTACGTCTGAAGCATAGGGGACGACCTTCGTCCTTTCTCTCTCTTCTGCCGTGGTCATGTCTTGAGTCTCACTCAATAATCACACCTTATAACACAGCCAAGAACTCCTTCTTTGCCAATCTATTTTGAACTCCTTCAAAATCTCGTCATGGTATGTATTCATTTGAAAGTACTATTAAGCGTTTTGATCTATTCTTATAGATCTTGATGCTCAATGTTCAAGTATGTTAATCCAGGTTTTCCATTGATAAACACTTTTCAAATAACCCTATATGCTTTCTAGAAATTCTACATCATTTCCGATCAACAATATGTCAACAACATATACTCATCAAAAATGCTATAGTGCTCCCACTCACTTCTTTGGAAATACAAGTTTCTCATAAACTTTGTATAAACCCAAAATCTTTGATCATCTCATCAAAGTGTATATTCCAACTCCGAGATGCTTACTCCAGTCCTTAGAAGGATTGCTGGAGCTTTGCACACTTGTTAGCATCTTTCAGGATTAACAAAACCTTCTGGTTGTATCACATACAACCTTTCCTCAAGAATATCGTCAAGGAAACAATGTTTTGACATCCTATCTGCAAGATTTCATAAATCATGCAGTAATTGCTAATATAATTCCAACAGACTCTTAGCATCGCTACGAGTGAGAAAGTCTCATCGTAGTCAACTCCTTGAACTTGTCGGAAAACATCTTAACGATAAGTCGAGCTTTCTTAATGGTGATACTTACCATCATTGTCCGTCTTCCTTTTAAAATCCATCTGTACCCAACAGCCTTACGACCATCAAGTAGTTCTTCCAAAGTCTACACTTTGTTTTCATACATGGATCCTCTCTCGGATTTTATGGCCTCGAGCCATTTGTCGAAATCCGAGCCCACCATCGCTTCTCCATAGCTCGTAGGTTCATTGTTGTCTAGCAGCATGACCTCCAAGACATGATTACCATACCACTCTGAAGCAGTACATGTCCTTGTCGTCCTACGAGGTTTGGTAGTGACTTGATCCGAAGTTTCATGATCACTATCATCAACTTCCACTTCAATTGGTGTAGGTGCCACAGGAACAACTTCCTGTGCCCTGCTACACACTGGTTGAAGTGATGGTTCAATAACCTCATCAAGTCTCCACCATCCTCCCACTCAATTCTTTCGAGAGAAACTTTTCCTCGAGAAAGGACCCGCTTCTAGAAACAATCACTTTTGCTTCCGGAACTGAGACAGGAGGTATACCCAACTGTTTTGGGTGTCCTATGAAGATGCATTTATCCGCTTGGGGATTGAGCTTATCAGCATGAAACTTTTTCACATAAGCATCGCAGCCCCAAACTTTTAAGAAATGACAGCTTAGGTTTCTCTAAACCATAGTTCACACAGTGTCATCTCAACGAAATTACATGGTGCCCTATTTAAAGTGAATGTGGTTTTCTCTAATGCCTAACCCATAAACGATAGTGGTAATTCGATAAGAGACATCATGGTATGCCCCATATCCAATAGGGTGCATCTATGATGTTCGAACACACCATCACACTATGGTGTTCCAGGCGGTGTTAGTTGTGAAACAATTTCCACAATGTCTCAATTGTGTACCAAACTCGCAACTCAGATATCCATCTCTATGATCATATCATAGACATTTTATCCTCTTGTCACGACGATCTTCAACTTCACTCTGAAATTACTTGAACCTTTCAATAATTCAAAATTGTGTTTCATCAAGTAAATATCCAGCATCTACTCAAATTATCAGTGAAGTAAGAACACAAGGATATCCACTGCGTGCCTCGACACTCATTGGACAGCACACATCAAAATGTATTACTTCCAACAAGTTGCTCTCTTGTTCCATCTTACTGAAAAAAACGAGGCTTTTCAGTCATCTTGCCCATGTGGTATGATCTGCATGTCTCAAGTGATTTAGAATCAAGTGAGTCCAAACGATCCATCTGCATGGAGTTTCTTCATGCGCACATACCAATAGACATGGTTCGCATGTCTCAAACTTTTCAAAAATGAGTGAGTCCAAAGATCCATCAACATGGAGCTTCTTCATGCGTTTTATACCTATATGACTCAAATGGCAGTGCCACAAGCAGGTGGTACTATCATTACTATCTTATATCTTTTGGCATGAACATGTGTATCACTACGATCGAGATTCAATAAACCATTCTTTTAGGTGCAAGACCATTGAAGGTATTATTCAAATAAATAGAGTAACCATTATTCTCCTTAAATGAATAATCGTATTGCGATAGACATAATCCAATCATGTCTATGCTCAACGCAAACACCAAATAAAAATTATTTAGGTTTAACACCAATCTCGATGGTAGAGGGAGCATGCGATGCTTGATCACATCAACCTTGGAAACACTTCCAACACACATCGTCATCTCACCTTTAGCTAGTCCCCGTTTATTCTGTAGCTCTTTTATTTCGAGTTACTAACACTTAGCAACTGAACCGGTATCTTAATACCCTGGTGCTATTAGGAGTACTAGTAAAGTACACATTTAATTCAATGTATATCCAATATACTTCTGTCAACCTTGCCAGCCTTCTCATCTACCAAGTATCTAGGGTAGTTCTGCTTCAGTGACCATTCCCTCATTACAGAAGCACTTAGTCTCGGGTTTGGGTTCAACCCTGGGTTTCTTCACTGGAGCAGCAACTGATTTGCCGTTTCATGAAGTACCCCTTCTTGCCCTTGCCCTTCTTGAAACTAGTGGTTTCACTAACCATCAACAATTGATGCTCCTTCTTGATTTCTACTTTTGCGGTGTAAAACATCGTGAATATTTCAAGGATCATCATATCTATCCCTGATATGTTATAGTTCATCACGAAGCTCTAGTAGCTTGGTGGCAATGTCTTTGGAGAAACATCACTATCTCATCTGGAAGATTAACTCCCACTCGATTCAAGTGATTGTTGTACCCAGACAATCTGAGTACAACTTCAACGATTGAGTTTTCTCCCTTAGTTTGTAGGCCAAGAAGCTCGTCAGAGGTCTTATACCTCTTGACATGGGCACGAGCCTGAAATCCCAATTTCAGCTCTTGGAACATCTCATATGTTCTGCGACATTTCAAAATGTCTTCAGTGCCTCAATTCTAAACCATTTAACATTACCCACTGAACTATCACGTAGTCATCAAAACGTGTATGTCAGATGTTCGCAACATCCACAAACGACGTTCGAGGTTCAGCACACCGAGCGGTGCATTAAGGACATAAGCCTTCTACGCAGCAATGAGGACAATCCTCAGTTTACGGACCCAGTCTACATAATTGCTACTATCAACTTTCAACTAAATTTTCTTTAGGAACATATCTAAAACTGTAGAACTAAAGCGCGAGCTATGACATAATTTGCAAAAACCTTTTGACTATGTTCAGGATAATTAAGTTCATCTTATGAACTCCCACTCATATAGACATCGCTCTAGTCATCTAAGTGATACATGATCCGAGTCAACTAGGCCGTGTCCGATCATCACGTGAGACGGACTAGTCATCATCGGTGAACATCTTCATGTTGATCGTATCCACTATACGACTCATGTTCGACCTTTCGGTCTCTTGTGTTCCGAGGCCATGTCTATACATGCTAGGCTCGTCAAGTCAACCTAAGTGTTTCGCGTGTGTAAATCTGGCTTACACCCGTTGTTTGTGAATGTTAGAATCTATCACACCCGATCATCACGTGGTGCTTCGAAACAACAAACTTTCGCAACGGTGCACAGTTAGAGGGAACACTTTCTTGAAATTATTATGAGGGATCATCTTATTTAGTACCGGCGTTCTAAGCAAATAAGATGCATAAACATGATAAACATCACATGCAATCAAAAAGTGACATGATATGGCCAATATCATTTTGCTCCTTCTGATCTCCATCTTTGGGGCTCCATGATCATCATCGTCACCGGCATGACACCATGATCTCCATCATCATGATCTCCATCATCGTGTCTCCATGAAGTTGTCTCGCCAACTATTACTTCTACTACTATGGCTAACGGTTTAGCAATGAAGTAAAGTAATTACATGGCGTTATTCAGTGACACGCAGGTCATACAATAAATAAAGACAACTCTTATGGCTCCTGCCGGTTGTCATACTCATCGACATGCAAGTCGTGATTCCTATTACAAGAACATGATCAATCTCATACATCACATATCATTCATCACATTCTTTTTGGCCATATCACATCACATAGCATACCCTGCAAAAACAAGTTAGACGTCCTCTAATTGTTGTTTGCATGTTTTACGTGGCTGCTATGGGTTTCTAGCAAGAATGTTTCTTACCTACGCAAAAGCCACAACGTGATATGCCAATTGCTATTTACCCTTCATAAGGACCCTTTTCATCGAATCCGGTCCGACTAAAGTGGGAGAGACTGGCACCTGCTAGCCACCTTATGCAACAAGTGCATGTCAGTCGGTGGAACCTATCTCATGTAAGTGTACGTGTAAGGTCGGTCCGGGCCACTTCATCCCACAATACCGTCGAAACAAGATAGGACTAGTAACGGTAAGCATATTGAACAAAATCAACATCCACAACAACTTGTGTTCTACTCGTGCATAGAATCTATGCAATAGACCTAGCTCATGATGCCACTGTTGGGGAACGTAGCAGAAATTCAAAATTTTCTACGCATCACCAAGATCAATCTATGGAGATACTAGCAACGAGAGAAAGGAGTGCATCTACATACCCTTGTAGATCGCGAAGTGGAAGCGTTACAAGAACGCGGATGAAGGAGTCGTACTCGTAGTGATTCAGATCGCGGTTGATTCCGATCTAAGCACCGAACAACACCGCCTCCGCGTTCAACACGCGTGCAGCCCGGTGACGTCTCCCACGCCTTGATCCAGCAAGGAGAGAAGGGAGAGGTTGGGGAAGACTCCGTCCAGCAGCAGCACAACGGCGTGGTGGTGATGGAGGAGCGTGGCACTCCAGCAGGGCTTCGCCAAGCACCGCAAGAGACGAGGAGGGAGAGGGGTAGGGCTGCGCTAGGTGAGGCGAAAACTCATAATGTTGGGCAGCTCCAAAACCCCCACTATATATAGGGGAAGGGGAGAGGGGGCCGGCCCCCTCCAGATCCCATCTAGAGGGGAGGGGCGGCGTTCAGGAGGGGGAGACTTGCCCCCCAAGCAAGGTGGAGGCGCCCCCTCCCCTAGGGTTTTTCAACCCTAGGCGCCTTGGGCCCTGGTGGGGGGGGGGGCGCACCAGCCCACCTGGGGCTGGTCCCCTCCCACACTTGGCCCACGCAGCCCTCTGGGGCCGGTAGCCCCACCTGGTGGACCTCCCGGGACCCTTCCGGTGGTCCCGGAACGTTACCGATAGCACCCGAAACCTTTCCGGTGACCAAAACGGGACTTCCCATATATAAATCTTTACCTCCAGACCATTCCGAAACTCCTCGTGACCTCCGGGATCTCATCCGGGACTCTGAACAACATTCGGTAACCACGTATATCTATTCCCTATGACCCTAGCATCATCGAACCTTAAGTGTGTAGACCCTACGGGTTCGGGAACCATGCAGACATGACCGAGACAACTCTCCGGCCAATAACCAACAGCGGGATCTGGATACCCATGTTGGCTCCCACATGTTCCACGATGATCTCATCGGATGAACCATGATGTCAAGGATTCAATCAATCCCGTATACAATTCCCTTTGTCTACCGGTATAGTACTTGCCCGAGATTCGATCGTCGGTATGCCGATACCTTGTTCAATCTCGTTACCCGCAAGTCTTTTACTTGTTCCGTAACACATCATCCCGTGATCAACTCCTTGATCACATTGTGCACACTATGATGATGTCCTACCGAGTGGGCCCAGAGATACCTCTCCATCACATGGAGTGACAAATCCCAGTCTCGATTCGTGCCAACCCAACAGACACTTTCAGAGATACCCGTAGTGCACCTTTATAGCCACCCGGTTACATTGTGACGTTTGGTACACCCAAAGTACTCCTACGGTATCAGGGAGTTACACAATCTCATGGTCTAAGGAAATGATACTTGACATTAGAAAAGCTTTAGCAAACGAACTACACGATCTTGTGCTATGCTTAGGATTGGGTCTTGTCCATCACATCATTCTCCTAATGATGTGATCCCGTTATCAATGACATCCAATGTCCATGGTCAGGAAACCATGACCATCTGTTGATCAACGAGCTAGTCAACTAGAGACTCACTAGGGACATGTTGTGGTCTATGTATTCAAACATGTATTGCGGTTTTCGGTCAATACAATTATAGCATGAATAATAGACAATTATCATGAACAAGGAAATACAATAATAACCATTTTGTTATTGCCTCTAGGGCATATTCCCAACAGTTGTTTGATTATTGTATCAAGTGGAAACAAACTTCTCATGGATCTCCTGAAATTTTGCTAGACAATGGTTAATCTACTATACACTTCAAATATAGTCATGGATATCTGAACTAGAAAGTGCACTGTAGTTTATTATATGCTGAATATCATGCACAATCCTCTGCATTTTGAATATTTGGATAAGAAGTAGGATGTTCTTCCCTTGTTTGCCACTTCTGTTGCATCCTTTTGGCAACCTTGCAGCCAAGTCGCTCTGCAGCTCTACAGGCACCTCCTGTTTGCTTGAGTTTCGAATCTAATGGGAAGAGAAACTAGCAATGCATAGCGGAATTAAAGTATGGAGAACCCCGTTTAGCTTGAGGTAATAAATAAGCTGCCGTATTTGATAAATTTGCTTGCTTTGTCGTCTTACTTCCTATAGGTGTTAAATAGGGTTTTCTTGAGATGTGATTTTAGGAAATAGTTTGTATCGCACATGTTTTGCTTTCCCTGTTACCATCTTGCTTTCCCTGCTGCTCACTTTCTTTTTAAATAGTGTCATTGTTTTTGCTTCATCAGCATAGATGCTAGCTAAATTATTATGAGTTGCTACTACAGCAGAACTAAATTAGTCCTTTTTTCATGTTCTCTTAGGTTATGCAGGTAGTAAAGGAGCAACATGTATTTTTAAAGGTTATGTGTGGACCCATGTATTTTGTTTGTGGGTAGTGCTGTTTTAATTTACATGGCCAACACGTATAGTTTTTTGGTTGATGGCTTTAGGTTCTAGATGCTTAATTAGCTTGGTATTTCCATTGGTTAATCCTGTTGTTGATTATTTTTTGCAGGCCTTGCCTTCAGCTTTGTGGGTGCTGTAGTTTTGCCTAATCTATTGACTCTCACCGATCATCAGGTAGGGGTGTATTGTCCCTCTCGTGTCTTGCCATATGTGTGTATTCCTGTCTAATACTGCCTTTTGGCATTTTCTTATTTTATGTGTGTTGGTCTTGTACTTGCTGGGCCTCTGTTCTATATTAGCCTGCTTGTGTGGGTTCTTATGTGTTTCTTGTTAACGTGCTATGCTATCTATTTTCCATGCTTGGTAAACTATGTCTTGTGTAGTTTATTCTTGCTTTGTTCGTATATATTGATTAAGCCTGCTGATATAGATGGTGTTTAATGCTTTGTCCAAGCTTCGTCCGGGCAACTCGCTTCGCCATGTTCGTGTGCAAGTGTCATGCTTGTGGCACCACCACGATGGAACTGAAAATTGTCCGATTAAGCATATGGACTTGGTTATACTCGACTCTCAGGTACCAACCTTTACTTTATACCCACCTATCATCTGTTCTGCTGGTTTCCATGTATTGATACTATTACTTTGCTACATGTTTCTCTGCTTTTAGTTGTGCAATCTGAAATATGGTTCTTGGACTGTTTCATGCAAGGCACCGGATTTTCTATAAGTCCGCAGATGGCAAGAGCATGCATGTGCTTGCTCTGTTACAGGGCGAAAAGTTTAGATTTCATGGTTCATAAGACAAAATGGCAATATTTAGGACCAGATCACAATACAACTATGATACAAGATCTCATGGTCATGTATTAGCTGGTAGTAACGTCATGTTCTTTTGAATCTGACAAAGCCTTTATTTTTTGAAAATGGTTTCAACAGACATACAATTAGGCTGCCGGCTAGAGAAAAGACTGAATAATTGCCCACATTAGACGTACTATCAGTCCTCAAATGGCCATGTGCTCTGCTTCTTTTTACTGTTGAGTCTTTTAACAATCGATCTTTTTATTTGGTTATCTTCCTTACAAAAAAGCAGCTTAGAGACCTACTGGCTGCTCTGGATCAAGATTATAAGTAGATTTCGTATATTTGAACAATAGACAGAGATTTTCTATATGCATATGCATTTATTGTATAATTCAGTTCCGCCACCACATTTTTACTACCTACATGAATTTCCCCTATACCAGATATTAACGTTTGAAATTAGTGACATCTACTCAAATAAATATCCATAGGTTGTGGCATAGACATGTTTACATCAGCAATCTTTTCTATGAGATATCTGGTGGCCTTTTGTGTAGTTCAATGTATCCATTTATCATTCCATTGCTTTCTTGATTCAACAGTAACAATAAAGGACCGCTAAATTGTAGAGAAAGGGATGGCGTACACTTAGGTTTTATAGGCTAAAGAGTATCGGTAGTCTGACTGCACAGCATTTTTTTTACACTCAGTAATCTTTAATGGTTTATTAACACTAGCTAATCCGAAGTAGATGTTTGTTATTGGTTCCCTTTTCCTTACTTATCCACAGGATAATGTTCTTCATTTGTATCTGTTTTGTAGAACCATCGAATTCAAGTCATCTTTGAGTACACGACAGCTTCTGAAGTTCGTGCCATCATGCTATAGTTTCCCACATGGGCTGAGATGATGCAAATAAAAAGACGGTCTCAGGCACAAGAGCATGATGTGGTTGCACCATTTGCTTTTACACCAAGGCCACGCGGTTGATCATCTAAGTGCACCTATGAAGTTGACCGACAAGGCAGTTGGACGGAGCTACTAATTAGTATGCCTAATGGCTATGGCTTTGTAGTTTGACCGCCTCTATCGTCACTATGCCTGGCTTTTGCTTTCTTATTATGTTCCTGCTATTAGTACTTCCTCTCTCGTGTTTGTGCTCTTAGTATTGAACTTAATGTCGTAGTTATTAGCTTTTGTGGTCTAATGAACTCACCGAGTGTCTATAATCTCATGAGGATGTTGAACTTGATAATATCTTGCTTTGTTGTCTTGTTGAATACGTGTGTTAAACTATGCTTCTTACTAAATTATCATTGGATGTTGAACTTACTCCAATGTAGAGGGAATTCATACGCTAAACATAGATTTCTACTAACTTAGCACTACTTGCTTCACCAAAATGTTGGGACCGGCACCCTTGCGCCAAGGCGCGGTCCCGATCTAGTACACGCTATGGGTTGGCGTAGTATCGGTCGCTCGGTGGCTCAGTACGTGTGAAAGAACGACAATTTGACACGATATGCATCATGTAGGATTTGCCATCAGCATATGTAGCACCGAATTTGGAATTGGCGTTCACACGGACGGTTAGCGGGCCGCAGCTCATTAACTCGCTCGCTCATTGTTTCCATGAAAAAAAACAGTTTTTGTGTATTAATCTATATCATATCTATATCAATATAAAAAAATCTAAAGGGGTAGATCTAATTAATCTCGGCAATCAAATCATCTCAATCCAACAATCTAAACTGATTCAACGTCGAGCGCTCAACATGTTTAGCGTGCAGTTAATTTCATGCCAAATATATTATTAATCATATAATAACACACAAATAATATCCTACTTAATATCTGCATGCATTTAATATACTTCCAAATTAACGTGTATTGCACATACACATTGACTAGTATTAAAAATCACCGGCGGCATGATACGACGGCCTGAGATGGCCGGTGGATGCAGCGCGCGCTGCACATGGCTCATGGTTTCGAGTGTCGTCGTGACAGAACTAGATATGTCGTGCGGGGAAATGATGTGTGTTCGCCCGAGTGGTTTGCTAGTCTTTCCACCAAAGTTCAGACCGTGGGGCTTTGAATGAGAAAGGTTGCATGGGCAATGACCAAGATCAGTGGCCACCCATCCAGACAAGAAGGTTGGGATGGGCTTAAGCCTAGTTAGGATGTCAAAGCGGAGAACTCCATCGATAGGCAAGGAAGTCCTCAGCACTTATAGGGGACTTCCTATTTGCCGCTAGTTGCGGCAAAGTGCCGAAAATAGAGCGTGCAGGAGCTGCGGATCGATCCCGGGACCTCGTGGTCAATGGCACGCCGTGCTAACCACTGCAACATTCAACTTCCCATGTTAAGTTCGAACCGCCAAAGTTAAAGAAACATACAAGAGCGGCAGGGATCGAACAATAACCTACTCGAAGTGAGCAACGCTAATAGCCACCATAATTCCTGGGATTTCATACGTAAAATGGCAGTCCGCCTTATATGAACATAAGGTGCAAACATTTATAATTTTTTTGCGAATAAAACATTTTCATATTTCATAGAGAGAGAAAAAATAAACTTGAAATTTTTTTGGGAATATAAAAAAACAAAATAAAGGAACAACATGAAATCGACATTGTTTACTGAAATCAAGAAGAATTTCTCGAAAATGAAAACATTTTCTGAAAAACAAGAACAAAAAACTGAAAAGTGCGAACATTTTTCAAAATTATGAACAAAATTTTCAAGACGTCAACAGTTTTTTGAATTCCCCTGAACATTTTTGGAATTTGGGGTCAAATTTTGAAAAACATGACCATTTTTGATGATGTGAACAAATTTGGAAAGCGGGAACATTTTTTGGAAATTCCCATTTTTTTGAATTGCTGAAAAAAGGTTAACAAATATGAACATTTTTTGAATTCCTCAATCATTTTTTAAATTGCGAACAAAAGTTAAAAAGAGGAGCATTTATTGAATTTATGAACAAATTTTGAAATCCAGAACATTTTCTGAGAATGTGATATTTTTTAATTGGTGAACAAAAATTTAAAACAGAAAAAAATCTTGAAAATTCAGAATAAAATTTTGAAACGGAAAACAATTTTGTAAATGCTATTTTTTCAGTATACGTGAACAAAAATAATAAAAATGAAGGCATCTTTCTATAGCCTGAACATTTTTGTAAAACATGAACTTTATTGTAAAACACGCACAATTTTTGTAACTTCGAACAATTTTTGAAACATGAACATTTTTTTAAACACGCAAACATTGAGTAATTTTTTAAGATGTCTAAAAGGCAAATTTTGAGAATTTTTTTGAACGTATGATTTTTTCACAAAAACAAAACAAAAGTTTGAAAATAAACAAAATTTGGATTTCCAAAACATTTTTTGAAAGAGCAGTTTTTTAAAGCATGAACATTTTTTGAATATTGAGAACAAATTTTGAAACAGAGATCAAATTTTGAAGCGCGAACAATTTTTTAAACTACGAACATTTTTTGAATCTTGAGAACAAATTTGGAAATGGAGAACAATTTTGAAAAATCTTGAACAATTTGGTAGCGTGAATTCTATTTGAATACGTGAACAAAAAGTTGAAATCTGGTACTTTTTCTGAATTTCAAAAGTTTTGAACTTTTTGGTGTACCAAGAACAATTTTTGAATTTTGAGAACATTTTTTCAAAAACTGACATTTTCTGGGA
The DNA here is from genome assembly GCF_002162155.2 of Triticum dicoccoides. NCBI lineage: Eukaryota > Viridiplantae > Streptophyta > Magnoliopsida > Poales > Poaceae > Triticum > Triticum dicoccoides. The sequence goes on along the minus strand of NC_041383.1, from coordinate 744,746,150 downwards.
ACACGTTTTTTTAATATTTTCTTAAAATAAGATAAGAACACATATGGAAATAAAAATCAAAGAAAGAAAATGTGTTGAAAAGAGAAATTAACTTGAAAAGGAAAACAGAAAGAAAACAAAAAAGTAAAGAAGAGAAAAGAAAAAATAACCAGAAAATGGAAGAAGAAAAAACAGAAAGAGTAAAAAAAGAAAAAGAAAAGAAAAAATAAAAACCGGTTTAGGAACCTTCTAGATGGTTCCCAAAACCAGTAAGAACCGGCTGGGAACGCTCTAGAAGGTTCACAAAACCGGAACTTGTACGTACGGATGGGCTGGCCCAAAATCGCTCGCTAGTCGCATCTGTGTGTGCGATTCATCGACATTTTGACGCAATGTGTGGCCAATAGGTTTTTCCCACTTATAGTGCGTGTTTACGTAGCTGGCGCTCACGCGTGCGCTCGATAGGCCACAGGCCACGAGGCAACTTGAGCACGACCTGTGACCGCCCACCATTGACTCCGACTGTTGACCATTGACAATTTTAAAAAGGTCATGAATTTGAAATTTTAAAACAAAATTATGACTATGAAAGAAGTACACGGATGTGAAAAATGTTCATGATTCTGAATTAAAAAAAGTTCACAAATTTGGGAAAAAAGTTTATGAGGTTGAAAAAAGTTCACAGAGTTGGAAAAATGATTTCAAAAAAGTTTATCAATTTGAAAATGTATGTGAAATTGTAAAAAAGAGGAAAATTAGGGAAAATTTCATGAATTCAAAATAATCATGAAATTGAAAAAAATCACGAAATTTAAAAGAAAAATAAATAAGGAAAAAGGATAATCGAGAAAACCAAGCAAAAACTGTGGTGGAAAAAGCAAAAAGAAAAGCCACCCAGAAAAACCGACTGGACCTTCTAGAAGGTTCTCAAAATAGACGCAAAAAAACGCTATTTGGGCCGGCCAATTACGACACAGTTTTGTCTTTTAGGGCGCTATAAGGCCTTGTACAATGGGAGGTGCTTAGAAAAATAAACCAAATTTTTCTGAAGCACCGGTGCCTATTTCTACAGGAGAGACGCTTAGTTAAGCGTCTATCCTATATAAATAAGTACCGGTGTTTAAAAAAAGCCTGATTTATTTCTTTAAGCACCTTCCCTAAGCACCTCCCATTGTACAAGGCCTAAGTGCCAAATAGGGTATGACGCGTCTGTATCCCAAATGATATATTTCTCGCTCGTTACCAGTCCTAATAGGTCTCGCCTAGAGCATGGTGGTATTGGACCGGTCCAGTACTGTAGCTATGCGCAAGTTTTTTTTGTGGTTTTAAACAGGGTTTTCACTGTTTTACATCAGTTTTATTTGGGGTTTCATTTTGTTTCGCTGGTATTGTTAGGTTTTCCTTTCCTTTTCTTTGGTTTCTTTGTTTTTTTTGTTTCTTTCTTTGTTTTAATTTTTTAACCCAATTCAAATTTTGCATACACATTGTACATTTTCTGTATACATCTAAAACATTTTTATATACATTTAATTTTTTGAAGTACATGATTTTCTTTTTGAAATACACGTTCTGGATATTTTTTTAATACGTTTTAAGTATTTTAAAATATGCGTTGACACATTTTGTGAATGATATGATTTTTTTTAAAACTATGAGACCATGTGTTGCATTGTATAATTCACTAAAGTCTCACAAACATAATTTTAAATTCTTTCAATGGCATGGAGCATTTTTTGTTTGGATTACATGAAAATTGTGGATATTGATATTTAAAGTGTCAAAAGTATTTTCATATATTTTTATTTTGTACGGTGGATGTTTTTGATATTTTATTCTGTAGTCCTGGTCAACCGTATATATGTTTGACTTTCATGAAAATTGATGCACCTTATATTCTGGAACGGATGAAGTATATGATAGTAACAATAACTTGAGGTCAACTTTCTTTATGTTGTAGAAATCATATTATTTGCATCTTGGGGCACTGCACTGCACTTCTTTTGCTCTTCTGAGACCATGTACACATTTTTATGCATGAAATGTGTTGATCATTACGTGCTCATCTTTGTTTCTAAAAAAAACGTAAACAGTGATTTGGGTTGGTGAAGAAGATGAAACTTGATGTTTTACATCTTTAATAAGTGTTATGCTAATGTTGAGGTTTTTGTTCCTGTTTTGCAGGTAACATTGATTCTATACGAGGTTCTTAGGTTGCGTGGTGAGCCATCTTCAAAATATTCCAAAAGAAAAAACACATACTTACCATTATACAAGGAGGTAAAACTTGGGGGCATAGCTTATCCGGCAGGAGTGCACGTTCTATTGCCCACGATGTTCATTCACCATGATCCCAATATTTAGGGGCATGATGCGAGTGAATTCAACCCAGAAATGTTTTCTAAGGGCATCTCCAACGCATCAAAGGAGCAGGCCGCCTTCTTTCCATCTGGAATGGGTCCTCGGACATGCATAGGTCAGAACTCTGCATTGCTTGAAGCTAAGATGGCTCTAGCAAACATTCTTCAGCACAAAAACACTATGCTCAAATTAAGCCAAAGAAGCTCTGACGATGCTACACATTCTCTGGGCAGTGAAGAGCATCGAGCATGCAATAATTTTTCAAGTTGTACCCAGCTACAAGTTTTATACTTTGAACTGAAGTAAAGTATATACGCATTGGTGCTGTGATTCAGGATTCAACTAGATGCCCTAAAAACCAGGGGAACAAAGGACTGTCTGAAAACACTATCCTGACAGCTGCGTGCAGACAATGTAGTGCTCCCTCCGTAAAGAAATATAAGAGCGTTTAGATCACTAACTAGTGATCTAAACGCTCTTATATTTCTTGACAGAGGAGTACTTTCTTTGACATCAAAATGACGGGTCTAGATACACTTTGATCCCCGATTCAGAGCCGGTGCAGCCTGACCGGAACACCGTGCTGCGGGTGCAGTGTAAGGACGGCATAGGGCGCATGCACGTACGCCGGCGACAGCTCAAAAGAGAACCGCTGCAGGATCATGCTGACGGCCACCTTGGCCTCAAGCAGCGCGAAGTTCTGACCAATGCAGTTCCTCGGCCCTGAGCTGAAGGCGAAGAAGGCCCCCGGGTCCCTGCTTGCCTTGGAGATGCCGTCGGCAAACCTCCCCGGGTTGAACTCGCCGGCGTCATCCCCCCAGATGCCAGGGTCACGGTGGACGAACATGAGTTGCAGCGCGAGCATCACGTTCGGCGGGTATGTGACGCCTCCGAGCTCTATTTTCTTGTATGTCCGGCGGTTAATGAGCATCACCGGTGGGTACAGACGCAGGACCTCGTTGAACACCATCATAACCTGTCATACACAATTAGCAGAAAAATGACAGAATCAAAAGCTATGAACCTTGCAATTATCTAAGTGCCTAACTCATGTCACAGGCAAGCTAGCAAGTACTCACAACTTTTAGGCGGCTAAGGCCATTTAAATCTGGTTTGTTCTTCCCAAATACTTGCAGAACCTCCTCCCTGGCACGATCCTGCCACTCCGGATGCATGCTTAGTAGCACCACTGTCCATGTGAGCAGTACGGCTGTAGTCTCCATTCCCGCGAAGTAGAACAACTTGCATTCGTCAATTACATCTTCCACGGTCATCCCCTTGCTTGTTTTGCCATTGGCATCCTTGTAATCCATGTTTGACTCTAGTAGCAGGCCCAGCAGATCGTCCTTGTCAGTTCCTCCATTCTTCATGTACTTCTGCCTCTTCTCTATTATCCCCCTTAGAATCCCTTTGACCTCTGTATTTATAGCCTTCATCTTTCTGTTGTTTTCTGTCGGCAACAGACTGAAGAGTGAAAATATCCGTTGATTAGTTTCAGAAATGGATACAGAAATTTCATTGAGAAAACATTCTGGAACACATGAATCCACATAAATTGATATTTGTTTGTTGGGAACCAAATAATAAGGAAAATGAGGATCGTACGAGAAGCCCGGGATGTAATTAGTCCGGAAAGATTGGACAAGGCGCTCTGCTTGCTCGGCTTGAAGTTGGAAAATCCGCCTGCCTTCTTCGTTGGTGACACCGAATGCAGCTCTTGAAATGACATCCCCTGATAAATTTTGGAACTCCGACCAAACATCAAGCTCTATTGCTCCAACAGAAACAGTGACTGAATTATCCCATCTGTCAATTAGTTCACTGCAAGATGCAGAGAATGCCGGCAACATCCGCTGTAATCAATTCCAAGTAAATGGTCAGGGAGAAATGGTTTGGTCTTTTTATCTTCCTTGTTTGATCATATAGTAATAGGTTGCCGCTAATTGTGCCCTGTTAGTTAAATTTCCTAGGATCATGTGATGTATTGAATAAACGTACTAGTATTTTGCCTCGGTTGTCTGACATATCCATCACAAAGGAAATTCCAACCAGTTGATAGAACTCATACTATTTATAACTTTAGTATCACAATTTACAGCAATTAGTTATTATAATAACTTTGTATCTTCTCCAAAGGACTTTTTGATAGAAGTACAGTTACATACAGAGCCAGCTGTGGTAGCTTCTTGCAAATTTACAGTTCCATTGGATACGAAATTACCGATTATAGCCTTATAGGGAGCAACTTGACAAATTATATTATATCCACCTGATTTGACACCGAATTCATGTCGATCCAATTCTAGATTAGATATTGTGATCTGGAGTCTGATTTAGATATATTTACTGGATAGGAATCACACTGTGTAAACACGAGTTCTTTTAGCAAATACTAGTAATACTTTTCTAGTAAAAGAAATACAGTATTTTTTTTTTACAGTAAGCAAAATAAATAAATACTATTACCTTTAGCTTTTCTGCATGAAAGGCTGGATTCATAATCCTTCTATGTTTGGCCCATTCTTCACCGTCAAGGACCGCGAGTCCGCCAATAAACACCCTTGCAAGGCGGGCTAGCTTCGTTTTATCGAAGTGGCCGAATTTATTTGCGAGAACTTGCCGAACCAGCTCAGGATCACTGATTGTGATTCTTGGGTACGGCCCAAACCATGTGAATGAGACCTTCCCTGAGTTTTCAGCAACAGATGATAAGAATAGCCGAACACGACACTGAAACAAAGAGTGTAATAACCTAATGGCATATCAAAAAAATCAGGAGGAGCACGCAACTAGGAAAGATACAGTAGTTCTTCTAGTTGGGATCTGATGAAGAAAGCGGGCGGCGGTTGGCGGTGGTACATACCGTGCTCCGCAGTGACGCGGTGGAGGAGAGGGGAGACGCGCGGGACTATGTCGTGCGGCCGGTCCATTGGCACGGGCTTGGAGAGGGCCGCCCTCATGAGCCGCTGCTCTTCCCTGATGTCGCCTCTCAGGAACCGGTAGTGGGTGCCCCCGAGGCCCTGCGCCCTCAGGGCCCGTTCGATGCGCCTCGGGCCCCACCAGACCCACTCGAGCATCTTGACCGCCCACCACAGAGCCGCCATGGCCGCGGCGCCGGCGAGCAGGCTCCACGGCGAAGCGTCGCGCAGAATCGCCATGGCTTCCTCCATTCCTCCGCCCGCTCGCTCGCTCAGAGTGAATGTCAGACTGAAGACAAAGAGTGTAGATTGTAGATGCAGGCAGCAAGGACGGGCAGAGATATAGTAGTCATGATGACCATAACCCTGTAATCAAATAGAGCAGTAAATAAATTATTAATTGCTGGAACCTTAGCCGCCTTGGGGTAGGTAGGTTGCAGGCACAGAAAGGATATCTTTCATCATGCATATCCGAACGAGTCACTATTATTTTTCTATAAGTGATCCTTTCCGTATCTCAAGATCACCACAGTGGAGTAGAGGTAGCAAAATAAACTGATCCGTAAGAACACTAGGCTCACCAACCGCAGACCCACTCTTAGTACGAGGCGGAAACGTCATTAGCCATGGATTAACTAGTGAACGATCCACGTATCACGCATGCGTCGGCCAAGGACTTTCGCCGCCGGCCGGGGGACGTCAGGGAGCCGAGGCCGGCGGCAGAAGGGGAATACGACATGGGGAGTATCAGGGAAGCGCTTGCGTACCTCGTATCCGCAAGGTGGTTGAGGTGCCGTCCACGCGCGGTGCTGCTGCCTGCAGAGTGCAGACCTGGCCGGTCAATGGCGGCAGGGGAATCAGAGTGTAATCAGACGCAGCAGCCAAGGGAAATGAAAGGCCGGCGCCCCGCGCGCTCGTGTAAAGCCCATAGCCAAACAGCAGCGAACCAGTACGAGAAGCCCATGGGATCTCACCAAATCCATGGGCGACCCGCGGCCCAACGATCGGATACGACCGCGTGGCTAGTGCGGATGACATGTGGGGCCGGGTCCACATGACAGTGACCCTACAGCACCTAGATCAAACCTCATCTCATTTGTATCAAGGCAGACGCAATGGAGACATAGGGAAAATGACTGAACACTGATGAATGATTACTGAAGAAGAGACACAAGGCTCCAATGATTTGCTATGCAAAAAGACTATTGACAAATCAAAAAGACTTTAGAAAGTGACACTGAAAAACTATTATTTATCTCACAGACCATGACACTAGAGAAGAAGAATCTTTCTTTTGGAGACAGGCAAAACAGTGAGTACACTTTATTAAGTAAGCTAAATCCAAAACAGAACATCATGCATCACGACTTATCTTACAAAAGTGTGCATGCAAAGTTAGGCCGAAAAGCAACCCATTTAAAAAACAAGTCCAGTGAAGTTACATGATACTCGAGTAAAAATCAGTTACAAAAGTCTGCTCGGAAAAAAAACTAACAAGAACACATATAAAATCACCATGTCACCATTAGCAAGCATTCATGAATCATACCAGTAAGAAGTAACTAAAAATGAACTCAAAAGTAAACTATATATTTGTAGCAGATGAATCTCAAAGATCAGCAGGTGGCTTGGTTGCAGGAAAAATATATATATGAAAAATAGTTACGTACAAATGCAAAAGGACACGCGGGTATTTACAGACTGACCACACCAATGGAACTTAGAAAAGCACTCAATGAACAAATGAACGAAACACGAATTCCTAAAACACCCGTGCAATCTAGTTTGTGTAGGAGAACACATGCATGCACTAACACGTGTGCGAAAGAATAGAAAAAAGTAGGGCAGCATTTATGCCACACGTTGCAAAAATGCGGGCTATGATTCGATACTGACAAAATGCAGAGTTCAAGCCGGGGAAAACAAAATATAATTAAGTAACCTGAAAGTAGACAAAACAAAAACTGAATACCAGAAAATGATTACCAGCTACCAAACTAACACTACAAAAAGCTTAACTGAATAATTTAGTACTCCCTCCGTCCGAAAATACTTGTCACCAAAATGGATGAAAAGAGATGTATCTAGAACTAAAATACATCTAGATACATCCCCTTTTATTCATTTTGATGACAAGTATTTCCGGACGGAGAAAGTAGTACCAAACTAACTAGTAGCTCACATCACTGAACTGAATGGGTACAGACTAGAGAACAGGGGCTAAAAACAGTACATGCCGCTGCTGGTGAAAAGCAGATAGATCGTGTACTGCCAAGGTACCAAAGGGATGTATTCGTTCCTCCATGCTAGATCAGCAGCACACAGCCACAAAATGCCCCAGAAATCAGCACCGAACATTATCAGTGTCCTGAAAAATTGAATCACCAGCACTCCCCAGAAAAACCGAATCATCACATTGCTGACGCAGGCCTCGATCCCCAAGGGCTGGGCAGAGGCGCTACATGGGAAATCGACGGGGAGGAAAGGAGGGATAGGACGACGCGCGCCGAGAGGTGGTTGCCAAATATATTCGAGAGAGCGGGGGGGCTGGCGCACACAGCAGAACCCTGTTGGGCCGGCCCGTGAAGGCAGAGCGCAGCGATATAACACCAAAAAATGAGCAAAAGAAACGCCTTCAACTGTATTCGAACTTAGGTCGTTGCATTCTTATCCAAGTTTAGCTAACCACTAGAGCCACTAGACATCCACGACAATAGCGGCGCAAAACTTTAAGAACGAGTGTGGCCGCGCTCTTTATTTGCAGAATCTCTACTCCTAATGGAGCAGTTGGTGAATAGTCCGTCGGTTATTTTTCGTTGGTTTTATTTCGTCCCACCACTTTCGCTGGTTTTTTTCGTCTCTTACCCCACCGCACCCCATCCCACGCAGCCAAAAAAAACCAACACCCAGCAAAAAAAAAAAACCCATGAACCCCATCCTTCGTTGCCCCCTCCCATCGATCCCATCTACCCACGCCGCCGCCGTCCGAGGGGGAGACGACGACGCCGCCGCCTCTGCAAGGCAGGGCGGTTTGAATCCCGCCGCCGCCGAACTCCGGGAAACGCCCGACGGCGTACCCTGGAAGGCCTGGATCAAGGAGGAGCACAGGTATACCCTGCCACCAAAATCTCAATTGCAATCGACGCATTAAAGCAGGACTCCCCGATCCGTCAGACAGATCCTGCCGTTGGCCGCGACCCTCGTCGTCTACCTCCACCGGCCATCCCGCACACCCTTGCTCTCCGTGCGTCGCGCCATTCCCCACCCCGTTGTGCCCCGCCTCTGTCCTAACCGTCGAAATCGGCCTCGCCGGCGGCGCCGCTCCCGTGTGCTTCGTGCTCCTGCGCTGCTGCCGTCGCGATGTCCGGGGGATCCATGGCGGCCAGCTGCTTGTCAACCACAACGAGCGGAGGTAGCGAGTTGGATTTGGCCACGCCTGAGGTGAGCGGAGCAGAGCAGCGTGGTCACACCTCCTGATTGAACAAAAATCTCATACGCTTGACTACACGAGTGAGTCTCGAATTTCTGTGTTTTCGTCTATTCATAAAAATGAATCCATCCGCCAGTGCGAACTCCTCTTGTTGCGTGATTTGGTTTGGAAAATAGGCCTGCAAGCAAATAGTATTGTGTGAGTTTGATAGATGGATCCCATCCACCTCCTTTTCGATTTATAATCCATCCACTGCCATGGATTTGTTCCAATTTATTCATGAAATTGTGCTTTGCTCATGAACTGTTGAATTATGGGGCTCAAAATAATTACAAATTGATGTCATATCATTCAGTCTGTCATGTTCTCGTGGGCCGGCAGCGATTTCGTGGCCGCGGCATAGCGGCGCGGTGGCCGGGGGTCGCGGCGTCCCATGTGGGTGCAATGGTCACGGCAGCAGGCACACACGGCGGTGGTCGCGCATGGGGCTGCGCTGGTCTGTGACCACATGGTGGCGGTAGAAGGTCGTCTTCCCAGAGCACCGCACGCTGGCCGCCGTCTCCATCGGCGGCCGCACCAACAAGACAGGTACGCCGCCGCGCCCTCGACGTATTCCCTACTCCCGTGCACTCATGGAAGTCTGCATCGCTTCTTTTGCCCCATACGGCCTTGGCAGACTCCACTAGAAATTCCTATAAAGGGGATTTAGCTTAGAAGAACAATAGGCAAATTCTATAACCAATTGTGATTTTTTTTCTATTATTTAGTGTTCCTGAATTAGGTCAAGAATGTACTGCTTACATTGCAGACTGTATAATTCGGATGGGTCTTCTTCTACATGGTGACTATTGACGCAAAGAAGGATTGCACTTCGTTCCCATCTTCTACATAGCCTATACGTACGTGATTACTCAGATTTCAATTTAGTGTGAATATTCACTGTCATGATACTTGTCTGCATCAAGACGAGTTTGTCGGTGCTTAATCTGAAATTGTTGCATTTTTTGAAGCTAAATCGTGGTAAAATAGATACCAATTTTTAGGTTAATTCTTGGTCTGCAGTATGTTCATCCAGTAGAATGGATGCTTTTGAGTAGAAAAGTCTGAAAACTTGTTCAGATTTGATGTATGTTAGTAGAAGCACTTCCCTTAGGTTTAGTTCTTGCTAAGTATCATTTATAATTTTCCGCAAAAAAAAAGTATCTTCTGCGTTACGATAGGGCATAGTAGATTATAGTTGCCTTGGGCATCTAGCATTTTGGAAACTGTTGCAGTGCTGATAAATCAGTTCATGTTTTCATTAGTAACACCCTGTGATAAAGCCATGTACGTCATTTCACAAGCAGTCCAGCAGTCCTTAAATTTCTTGATGGTGGGAATAAGACGTACTTGACAATACTCAGTTTTTGTGTCTGGCGTGTTGCGCTATTTCAGGAGGAATATGAAAAGGAGATCAATCACACCAGGTCCCACGAGCTCATGTAAGTTGAAGAGGCAAAAATTCTTGATAACGTGGAGCATACTCGCATTATCGTCATTTTGTAACCTATTAGGCCTTCATAATTCTTTATGGGATGTAAAATTGGTTGTATTATTAACAAAACTCATTAATATGAACAATCCAGGTATATTTGCACTTCTATAGATTGTGAAAGTTTCAAATATTTAACGATGATACATGTACGGATTGATGGAGTAGTAACTTCAATTTAGTTCTTAAAATGTACTCCCTCCATTCCACAATGTAGTGCCTATAGATTTTTGTGAAAGTCAAACTTTGCCAACTTTGACCAAGTGTATAGAGAAAACTATCTACATCTACAATATCAAACATATACATTCTGAAAATATAACTCGCGATGTATCCGGTGATGTCCATTTGGTATTCTAGATGTATCTACTTTTCTCTATAGATATGGTCAAAGTTTGTAATGTTTGACTTTTGCAAAAATCTATAGGCACTACATTATGGAACGGAGGGAGTAAGAAATATGGATAAAATATGATAAGAATAGCAGAATTGTGTTTGCACGATGACGATGCACATGTTTTTCCGTGTGTATTGGTATACACTAGATGACTAGAATGTATATAGTACATCTTGTTTATCTTTTATTTTCACATGATTTATTTATCTTTTGGCATATTGGACATCTTGCGGCTTTCTGAATGGTGCCTTGCTAGGATGACCCAAATTATGTTAGTGTCGGTACGTTTAGTTGGTGATGGTTTAGCGGGAGCGACAACTGCATCTGTAACTTACGTAACTTACCCATTGGATGTTGTTCGAACTCGCTTGACAACACAGGTAACGTCCGTGATGTGTCCTGTTTAACTCTTTGGGATGTTCAGTCCATTGCTTATATTGCTGGTACAGGAGGGTGAGGCAGTGTCAAAGCTACTTAGCATTCTAAGATTGTGAACCAGTATATGGGTTTGCACATCTGAGTGCTGGTGATCTTCTTCGCGAAGAAGTTAAATGTGATATGGAGCAGGTAACAGTCTGCTTTCAGTTCCTGTAAATAAACTCTTACATTGTAATAATTTTCTTGATATCTTTTTAATGCCAGCCTCTTTCAGTTAGTACAATGATCAAGGATCTCATGTATGAAGGAAAGCTTGTGCCTTTTGAGATCATTGTCATGCTAATTAGTAAAGAACATGCTTGTGATTGGAAATAATAAGCTTCTGATTGATGGATTTCCGCAAAATGAATAACCGCCAATCATACGAGAATATTTAAGAATGCTTCTATGTACCTCCGATAGTGCCAATAGCAGATCAATCTCTTGTTGTGTGCTTCACACATGTGCATTTGTTTAACAGATTAAAATTGACCATGAGCTCGTACTATTAATTGATGGCTCAAGGGAAGAGACAGCGGCATATTCTTAGTTGAAATCAGGTGTGTACTTTTGATTAATTAGCCCCAACTTGGCTTGTTTGATTGCATGTCATCCAGTTTCATTGTCTTAGGGGAATAGATGATGACGCATGGACACCATTCGGTGGCAGTTTGATGTTTTTCAGGAATGAATTCCACTCGTTATTCAATACCACTATGAGAAAAGTAGTGAAATGCTGGCCGTCTGCAAAATGTACTGGTCCGTCTCGCGGTCTCACCCCAAAAACAGAGGAGAGGAGCAGGGAGCTCCTCCCTCACACTTGTCGGCTCCAAGGAGCCCCGCCACCATGCATGGAGAAGAGGAGCGCGGAGCTCCGCCGCCGCGTAAGGTTATCTCCACGCCACTAATATCCATTGTTGCATCTTGTAATTATTAATTTGGAATAAATCATGCAATTGACATTTCTATATGTTTTACTCTGTCTTTTTTGTAGGCAAACCAAGGCTGCAACGTTTGAATATTATACTCAGTCAGTTGCTCGACTACTTACAGTCCTATTACTTGAGACTTAATACTCGGTCAGCTGCCGTGTACATTGTTCTGACATAAATGCCACCATGTCTATGCGCAAGTCAGAAGGAACTTACCATCTAAAAAGATGTCTAATTAGTGTGGTACATGCTTCAGTACTGCAAGTTGGAGTAGCAAGTAAGTATACATCAAAAGAAAGTGCTGCTTCACTACTACATGCTTCAGCACTGACCATCTAAAAAGATGTCTAATTAGTGTGCATGAATCATGTTAATCCTGCAGTGCCTACCTGCACATTGATGCTCATACCTGACGGTGAGAGAAGTTGCATCTTGAGATTCAATTCTTTGATTTATGATGCCCAGCCATATGCACAATGAGAACATATATCCTTTTTCTAATCTCTGTTTTTCTAAGTTGAAACTATTTCTTTGTTACTTGGTTTGAGGACGGCAAAAGACTGGCCTTTTGCCGGACAGAGAAAAGACCGGCTTATTTTATTTTAACACAACATAGCAAGCTCCATATATTTCAGTTAGTACATGGCAGGATGCAGACTATGTGCAGTATTAGTGGTGTTTAGACTCCAAAATGGCAGTATTAGTGGTGTTTTAAAGAGAAAGATTCGTAAATGATGTTGTTTTCTACTAAGAAAATTCAGTAGTCGGTGTCACCATTGAGTGCCAATGTGATGGGCATTTAAGATTTAGATTCAGAACTCCAGGGTTCAACACAGATGGCTTCACTTCAATATTTTTCCCCATGTGGTTGATGGATGCTTCACTTAAGTTTTGATGCATCGTGTATACTGAATCCTACATTATGTTGAGAAATTTAGATATATAAAAGTATCTGTAAGCCGACCACATACCACACATTTTAAAGGTTTATTTTCTCTACATCTGTACTAGCTTTGAACCAAGTATTTCTACTTTCTTTTTATTTGTTGCCAAAAATTAAGGAATGTTGATCTGATGTATTTTTACAACAATCAGCGTGTTGACGTGGAGCTTGTCCATTCGCGACATACCTTGTTTATGTGGGAGGGCTGGATGATTGAAAGTCGGACGTACCATTAACGACGGTTGTGAGCATGGATTGGGGAGACGAAGATTATGGGAGCACAAGAAAGAAAAGAAGAAGAAAACACGTTGCGGAGCGTGGCGGCCTCCCAGTTCTTGGCCTCTGTCGGGTGGCTAGACCACGCCACATAGAAGACGAGGGTTATCTCAGTTAGGGGCCTCGGCAACGACGACGAGAATGGCCAGGTCGAAATCACAGGTGCGTGACGGCTGGAGACGGCCGCAGGGTCCAGAGATGGGGCGCACGGCGGATGTGTTCTACTTCCCATTGAGAGAATTCTGGTGGGTTTCTCTAATAGTATGCCAAACTAACTAACAATTGTAGTTAACTATACTGCAGCGGCGCACTTCTTATTTTGGGATTAAGCCTAATGCTTGCTCTACCAATCAAGTAGTACTGTTGTGAACTCATAGGTAACACCATTCTCTATCCAATACAGTGCATAGCTTTACGTAGATTGGCATGGCTGATCTTCTCTTCCATTATTATTGCTACTTTATGTTTTAATTCCATTGTTCTTCACTTGATCTTCGGATCCATGTTCCAGTGACTTCCTGAACTTTTATTGTTGATGGGAAGTTTCTATTTTAATTTTTCTTTCACTTTATCTTCAGGTTTACAGGGTTATGGATCCATGTTTGAGTTTATAGAAGTGTGTTTACTTATCTAGCTTTCTGTTCTCATTCTGTTTGAAATCCATCGACATTTTCCAAAATTCCCTTATCAATGCACGAGTTTCCTTTCTTAATTAACATGTGAAGTTCCTTGTTCAACAATGATTTTTAGGCCAAATCAGAGGATGCAGGTTGTACCATTGAAGAGAGAAAATTATGAGAAAACTACAATATATGAGAGGCTTGGTTGATACCTTCAGAAAAGCTACATCCCAATAATGTTGTGGGTTACACCTTCTGGCTTGAAAATCAGCTTCATAACAAGAAAGTTGCAACACTATATTGGTGGATAATTGCATTAAATAAATACTGTAATGGTGCATTTGTTTTTAGATTTCTATTAACCTGGTACCAAAAAGGTATGCGTGCATGCTCGAATTTTTTTAGCATTTGTGCATCTGGCTATTCAAGCATCCTTGAGTGATACATATTTCTTTGTACATTGAAATGCAGTTGGAGAGCAAGGACCTTATATCAGTGGTGTTTATACTCCAAAATTGCAGTATCGGTGGTGTTTATACTCCAAAATTGCAGTATCAGTGGTGTTTAGATTCCAAAACCTATCTAGAGTAATCTGTCATTTGTTCTTCAAAGAGATTGCGTATATGTTACCCCATGTCAGGTTCAGTACCTCTGGGTTCAAGATCTATAGCTACAAGTATTTTTGACTAGATTGTGGTCATATATGTGCTAATTCATGCTGATACGCATGCTCTTTGAACTTTTGAAAGGAATGGATGAAATCATCATCAGAGCTTCTGCAAATGGGATCTCTCCTGTAAGCCCTGCTATAGTTACTTCACTGGTTTGAACTTTGAGTAACTTGATATATGTGTCTCGCAGACAAAAATATTTTTATTTATTAGTTGTACTAGTACAAATGCCCGTGCGTTGCACCGGGCGAAAAATTAAATATAACCTGCTCGATGTGCCATTATGGAACACTTTTTTAATTCGATTATTGGAAACATTAGAAATAAGGTTACGTTGAACATTTCTTTTTGCACTATGAAATTTGGGCGTACCCTAATAATGTTTGTCATGACCTATTTCGGCTCATCATTTTCATTTCAACCTATGATAAAGTACTTGTGTATGAAATATTCTTTCAGTCAATTCTATTTTTTGTTGTTTAGAAAAACACGATTATTATTTTTACTTTGAGAAGGTTTTTTTTTAGAATTTTGAGAATGTTTTAAAAAATGGAATCATTTTTATGGTGCCGTTGATTTTTTTGAAATATTGTATTTTATGTCTTATTTATTTTGCACTGTTTTTGGGTTTGGTCCATTGAGAGTGTAGGGGGTTTAGGTCATGTGTTGCCCGCTTGCTCGCACGCCCTTCTCCCAGCGACCAAAACGGGCTTCAGGGCAACTCCAACACGCAGACCCAAACGGACCATTTGGGTCGGCGAAGCGGACATGTTTGTTCGCTTTTTCATTTCGGTCAACCGCATTGCCCAACAGTGTTGCCCCATTTGTGGGCGTGTCCGCCTTGAGCATTTCGTCAAACACCTCGCAGGCTAGCACCGCCGACGAGATCCTGGACGCCCGCCAAGGAGGAGGCCGCGACTTTCGCCTGGGCCAAGGCCCTCGGAGGACACCGTCACGGGAACTCGCGCGCGCTAGAGAGAGACTGTCGCGGGACCTGCGACGAGCTGTTGCAGCTGCGTGGAGGGAGGCCGCGAGCTTGGTAGGGCAGCGTGCCAAGACGAGCGTGAGCAGGGCGACCGTGGCGGCGCGATGGTGGAGAAGATGCTACTCCGGCCTATTCGGCGGTGCGGTGGCAGTGACCAGGGGCGGCAAGGTTCAATGCCCATATGTTGTAATGGGCGGGAAAAAATTTAAAATCTACATTGTGTGCCTTTACACAACACTTCTTATATCCAATTTTGGCAAACGTTTCTTAAATAAGATTACACTGAACTATCGCTTTTTGGGCCATGTAACTTGAACGTGAATAAGCCATCCTAATCGTTTGTGTGGACCAACTTCAGCTCGACACTTTCATCTCATGAAAGAGTTGGGGTGCATGGAATACATGGTAGATTAGCATGATTTTTTTATTTATTTTTGAAAAGGTGATTTTTTTTCTTTAAATTTGGACAATAGTTTTTGGATTTTTTTTAATGCAATAATTTTTTGGAGACGAACATTATCTGGTTAATAGTTTTTGGATTTTTTTTAAAAAATGGAATGATTTTTTGGAGACAAACATTATCTGGTAGGGAAATTGCACAGTGCTTTTCTATTCTTATATTGGTTTGCGGATCAATCGATTTTTTAAATATGAAATTATGGATGATGCTACGCACGAGTAAAAGCAGCAGGCTGCTGGCCTAATTGTCCTGACATTAGAGAGTCGAGCTCTAGATCAAAGTTACATCGTCATATTTTCCTCTAGCCGAAGGTAGATCAAGGATACTGGCTGCTACCACACGCCAACATAGAGCAGCAGTGCATCACTTCGCTTAAAGAGGCGAGATGAGCAGTGCAGCACTTCAGCTAGACAGGTGAGTTGGGACGTTACAAGTACAGAATAAACATATTATTTTACACAATTCATGTCAGCGATAGATCTAGCACCAGCATTGGTGGATCTATAATCATTCTTGTAAAATATGTCTTCACTTGTATCAATTATATAAACTCACTATGCAATGTCGACAGTAAAACCAATATTAACCAATGCTGGTAAATTCAATGCACATTTAGTACCAGCCTCATCCACAAGAGTACATATCTACTCCCTTCATTCCATAATACAAGAACGTTTTTCAAGCAAAAATGTTCTTATATTATGGGACGGAGGGAGTAGATTTTATTAAAGCTAAATACTCATGTCATTTACAGCCACCAATATCTAATTGGCCATCCAATGAATTATGAGGCACGCTTTCCTTAGCTTCATATCTAAAACCACCATCACGGGCTGCCAGCCAGTAGTAGAGAAGCTCATTTTTCATAAATAGCACATGTCCTGTTGAGAGAAAATGGAAGTTAGCACCAAGTTTCCAGAGTAGCTTACATAATCAATCTGCACAAATATCTGGAGATCTTACATAGCAGTTTTAATTTTGGTTTTCTTGATACAACTGAGGAATTCTAGTACATCGGCAGGTATGTTGTCTTCATATTCGTTCTCGTTGAATGCTAGCAGTTGTCCCAAATTTTGTTTTCAGAGTTCGCATCCATCTTGTACAACCATATTTTTGCAAACGAATAAGACTTGCGTCACATGTGTAAAATATAACATTCGGATATTTGTACAGCAAGAAGCACTATGGCAGGTAACACTCTTTTCCAGGATAATAATTGGCGTCAATTCCTTTGGATATATAGAACCATATAATTGTTTCAAAAGGTCACCATTTTTCTGTTCACATATATTGCTGGAAGATATTCTGGATGGAACATTAGAAGTTTACCGTGCCGCCATAATGGTTACTACTTGCTTGCATCAATTCAGATTTCTACTTGCTGCAGATAGTTTGATAAAGGAAACAAGATGGCAAATCGTACAGATCGAAGAGGTGCTTTGCTTGAGCCTATGGCAATAGACCAATTGCGTTAAATATTTTCTCAAATCAATTTTTCTAGTTTAAACATCAGTAAACCCTGGCTGTAAATCACTGTAAACATAGCTCCATCATAATTTACACAAAGAAAAAGAGATACCTTCAGCGAAGTCGGTCTAGGCGATGGCTGATGGTCTTCCAGCAAAGTCGGCGGAGGCGACATTTTGTGTAACAACAACAAAAATTGAAGTTAAAACTCCAACAATTACCTTGTTCAAACAATATTCCAGATTTTCCAAAGATGCAATCAGCACGGAGTTCAATCAAATAGGGAGCAGTTATAACAATACAGTAAATAGTGGAGTGACAGATAATCTTGAAAAGCTACTGGATGGGCCCATAGTGAAGTGATCTAGATGCTTCTTCCAAGATTATTTTGTCGGCAAGAGCAGATCAAGGCTTTAATTACTTGCTAGTGGCTAGCTGCACAAACTAAAGATTCAAGCATACAGATCGAAGATGTGCTAGTTTACCCAGTCGGCAAGAGCATATCAAGGCTTCAAGTAAATGCTAGCATTAAGTTAAGCTGGTGCTTGCTGCAGCTAGCTGCACCAACTACTGATTCAGCCTATGACAACACAAAAAGATTCAGACAAATACAGATAGTAAAGGTGCTTGCTTCAGCCTATGCCAACACACAAATTTTACAATCAAAGCCTTGCTTACTTGATTGCATCAATTCAAACTGCTACTTGTTGCAGCTACTTTCACAAACGAAATAAGATAGCAAAATAATATAAAGTTTCCAGCCTATAATTATAACTGAACTTTGGATGTAAATCAAAGATAGCTAATATAGGACCTGGTCCACGCTTTCAACATCAGCGTTATGTACCACAATCACAACCAGTAGTAAAATAAGACCAAAGACACATCTGAAGCAATGAACGTTAGGTTGCAGAAAACAAAAGACCATAATTTCAATACTCCTTGTCTACATACCTCAAGTGAAGAACCAGCCGACAAAGTTGCGGCGAACTGTGCAACACCGTCGGACGGCGGATTGTCTTCCAGCATTGGGCGGTGTTCCGACAAAGTGGGCATGCACATTTAAATATATATTTACAAGGGGTAGGGGCGGATGGAACATATTTCTTTCATAATATTATGAGTCCTAACTTTTTGTGCATTTATAACTGAAGTGTAGCATCTATGAATCTTTCAGACTTGAATCAAACAGGGAGCAAACAGGAACTTGTTCATAAACTTATTTGTTCATGGATTCACATCAAATAGGGAATCAACCAGGAACTGGCAAACATTGGACTAATATAAAGTACAGGCAACACCCAGCTTACAGAGATTGGACGCCCAATTTAAACAGAAAAATGTTCACGCAACGTTCGTACACGTCCAGATTACAGACTGTTTTTGATTTCTTATAAAAAGGGCAAATCTCCAAGCAATATCCAACAATGTTGGAATAATATGAGTACATGTTAGTATCGTCTTACACAATTTTGTTCCTTATCCCCTTACATCATTTAACTACACCAACTCTATGATACCCAGATTAAAAAAATGCTATGAGTAACAGCTCAAGTAAAAAATCAAGAAAATTGAACCTGATATTCAATGAAGGGCAGTGGACATGATGAACTTGTGCTACTTGTGCTGCATCACAACCTCCAACATCATTTAATTACCTGAATACAAACAAATCAAATCTGACCCTAAATCTGTCTCTGTAGCTAATAGAGAGTAAATCTGTCTCTGTAGCCAATAGAGAGAAGCAGAGTCTCTCACCTCGCCCGGATCTGCTGAAAACCAGTACTTGGGGGACAAAGAAGTTGGTAGCCGTGACAACGATTGAGGTGCAGGGGAGGCAGTAGTTGAGGTCCTCCACGCATCGCCCAACTCGTCCACCAACGCCGCCCGCGCACGCTCGATCCTCGTGGGCCTGTGGGGAGTAGGGGTGAGGGGAGGTGGGGACTGGACAGGGATGGAGGAGGGAGAAGGGGAGGATAGAAGATGGAGAAGAGGGGAGGACGGAGCGCCGGCGGGCATGTCGTCCACCACGGTTGGTCCTGGGAGGAGTAGGGGTTGGGGGAGAAGATGAAGAAGAGGGGTGGACGGAGCACCAGTGGGCACGCCGGAGAGGCGGCGGCTCCACCCTAGCTCGCTTGGGGGGAAGGAGGAGATGGATGCGAGGAGTAAAAAACAAATCGTTTTTTTTCACTCAAAAAAAAGGAGTGCGGGTTGAATAACAAAAACTACAGGGGCTTTTTCGCAAATTGCCACGACGGTGAACCCGGAGACCCAATCCGTGCTTTATTATTAGGGAGAGATACATTGTAGGTTAATACTCGTGGATGTTGAAGAAGTTAAATGCTATGTACTCTTTATTAGTTTGGTTTGAAATGAAAAGGATGGCAAGCTTCTTCAGTTTATTAGTTTTTTGTTTGAAATGAGTTATTTTTTAAATCAAAGTTATATGGTCTATAATTATTGCTGGGAAAAACAGAACCCCTGATTGTCTAATAATACACATGAGCTATGTACTTTCTATTTGTCTGGTTTGCATTCATGTTACGAGAAGCGGTCCTTCTACTACGTTGTTGCTTTTTTTAATATACCACCAATCTAGTCTGACTTAAAGCCTACCTATATATGTCTTAGAGCATCCACACGATGACATCAAGAACCTAAGGGGTGAGAGGAATAGGGAGACAGCAAGTTTGATTTCATGTTAACAAAAATTGACACAACATTTGATGTGATGTGGGTTTAAAGATACAGATTAGACATAACTAATATTGAGTCGCTAGAATATGTATGTTTCCATTGCAGCACACAGGCGATTGGCTAGATTTGAGGGGACCAGTTGCGACTTGATCACCTTTTTTCCTTTATCCTGTTCGCTCATTGGTCGGGCGTGTATGTGGACGTTTGAGGAGGACTGGGGAGACTGATGATGTTATGTACCTAGGGTAGGGTCATGGATCTATCTAGGATACCATGCCCAAGGACATCCTTAGACGAAGCTACCTTCCAGTCAACCAAGAGAGGCTTCACTCGACCGGCTAGAAGACACTCGACCATGAAGACTCACTCGACCATCAGAAGTTCAGGATCTACTCTGCATCCAAACGGTCTGTAATTAAGTAGTCTTAATGGTCATGATGGCACTTTATGTAGGGCGTTACCAGTAACGCCAGACCTTAATGTACTTTAACCCTCTGCTAACGTGGGCTGGCTGGGGTCTTGGCGTCCTCTATATAAGCCACCCCCTCCACTGGTAGAGGGGTTGGCACCCCTATAACTCATATACACAGAGATCAGTCGACCGCCTCCGGGCTCCGAGACGTAGGGCTGTTACTTCCTCCGAGAAGGGCCTGAACTCGCTAAACACTCGTGTGTACAACTACTCCATAGCTAGGATCTTGCCTCTCCATACCTACCCCCATTCTACTTTCAGACTTAGAACCACGACAGCTGGTGCCCACCGTGGGGCAGGTGTCTTAGCGACTTTTTTGGAGAAGTTGCAATTTGTCCGATCGCCTTCATCATGGTCTCCGGCGGAGCTTTGGTCGAGGGCCACGAGATCCGTCTCGGTGCGCTCACTTTCATTGCCGACGACTCCGCTCGGCTCCAGGAGGCACCACTCGACATCGACGCGCTCCCCGTCCGCGGGGCGACGCACTTTCGGGCGTGTGTCCGCGGCGTCTTGTTGCGGCAGCCGTCGACTCCATACCGGTCGACTCCTGCGCCGTCCTCCCTCCCTGTCTCCCACCAGCGCAAGCGCTCTGGTCGGTCGAGGCTCCAACGATGGGTGAGACACGCAGTGGCTCGCCAATCGGCCACCACCCAAGTCGCGGCGATTGAGCCCGACGAATCTCTCTATGGCCTGTTCGACCTGTCGACTGGCTTCGTAGAGACCGCATCCGAGTGCGATAGCAGTGATCCAGCGGCGGAGGTCCTGATGGTCAACAGGCCCCGTAGTCCTCCCGGTTTCCCCCGCGGCGACGGGATGGACGACGAGGACGACCCCGCTCAAGCCCATGAAGAGTACCAACCTGAGCCGCTCACTTCCCAGCAGAGGGAAGAACTTCGCCGCCGGAACATGGATGCCCTGCATACTCCCATTGCAGGAGAAACACCTGAGGCTCGTGCCCTGGAAGAGGCGCGTTTAGCCAACCTGGCTGAACGCACTCGACTGGAGAACCTTCAGCGAGCACTCGACGAGCGCGCGCGTCAACGAGTTACCAACTCCAACCGACGTCAGCTCTTTCCGCAACCGACTCAGGTATATCAAACCCCAATTCAGAATTTGGCAGCTGTAGCCCGCATAGCAGAGTCAATTCAGCCCTCTCAGTCAGAGGCTGGAAGAGGCTTGATGCAGATCAGAGATTTGCTCCGGGCAGCAGGAGATCAGAATTCAGCTGTGTCACAGTCGCGCAACAGGATTCACAGTCGATCCGTCGCTGCCAATACTGTTCAGTCAGCTCACAGTCCAAGGTCGCCTCTGAGGCGCGTGGGACGTGAAGGCCGGCGGGACCACTATGATGATCGATTTGATCGTGATGTCAGGCGTCGAGTGCCCACTCCTCCGAGAAGTGGGTCTAACGCCCATCGGCAGCAAGATGACAGACGCCAGCTCAGTGTTGGGCGGAGAGCTCCAGTCGACCCCAGAGAGCCAGGCTTTGACGCGAGATCCATCATCGTGCAAGGTTTGGTCGACCGGAACAGAGCTCATAGAGGTGGTCATGACAGAGATGTGCCAACGAGCAGCCGAGTCCATGTTTCAGGTCCAGAATGTTTTAGCAGAGCGATCAGAGCCGTAGTGATACCCCCCAACTTCAGGTTGGCGACTGGGGTGAGTAAGTTCACCGGAGAGTCTAAGCCTGAAACTTGGCTCGAAGACTACCGAGTGGCTGTTCAGATTGGTGGCGGTAATGATGAGGTGGCCATGAAACATTTGCCACTTATGCTAGAGGGTTCGACCAGGGCGTGGTTGAATCAGTTAGCTCCCAGCAACATTTACACCTGGGAAGATCTTTCTCGAGTGTTCGCCAGGACGTTTGAGGGAACTTGCAAGCGACCTTCCGGATTGACTGAGCTACAAGTTTGTGTACAAAAGTCGAGTGAAACACTGAGGGATTACATCCAGAGGTGGATCACTTTGCATCATACTGTAGAGAATGTGTCAGATCATCAAGCGGTTTGCGCCTTCAAGGATGGCGTCAAGAACAGAGAGTTGAGCCTGAAGTTTGGTCGAACTGGAGATATGACCCTGAGTCGGATGATGGAAATAGCCACCAAGTACGCCAACGGCGAAGAACAGGACCGACTCCGGAGCGGCAAGTACAAGCCGAGTCAGTCGGATAAAGGAAACTCCAGTCGGAAGCAAAAGCGGAAGGCCGAGCCAGCAGCTCCCGGAGAGGCTCTGGCCATGACACAAGGCAAATTCAAAGGGAAGCCCAAAGGATCTTGGAACCCCAAGAAGGTAAAAGATAAGGAAGGTAATGATGTGATGGATCTGCCGTGTCATATCCACACGAAGAAAGATGAAGAGGGTAACTTCATCTACCCAAAGCATACCACTCGCCAGTGCCGGCTCTTAATCCAGCAGTTCCAAGGGAAACAGCCGGAGGACAAGGAGAAGGAGTCGGACAAGGCTGAGGACAAGGAGGACAGTGATGGAGAGTACCCTCATGTCAACTCCACACTGATGATTTTTGCTGATGTAGAGAGCAAAAGTCGACTGAGAGTGATCAACCGTGAGGTCAATATGGTCGCCCCGGCGACACCAAACTATCTGAGATGGTCACAAACTCCCATTACTTTCGACCAGTCTGACCATCCTACTCATATTGCCACCCCTGGGAGGCAAGCACTGGTGGTCGACCCGGTCGTCGAAGGCACTCGACTGACGAAGGTATTGATGGATGGCGGCAACGGGTTGAATATACTGTATGCAGAGACGCTCAAGGGAATGAGAATTCCGATGTCCAGGCTCAGTTCCAGCAACATGAGTTTTCACGGAGTCATCCCAGGAAAGAAGGCTGAGTCACTCAGCCAAATAGCTCTGGATGTGGTGTTCGGCGACTCGAAGCATTTCCGCAAAGAGAAGCTGACATTTGAAGTCGTGGATTTCCGGAGCGCCTACCATGCTATCTTGGGAAGACCAGCCTACGCCCGCTTCATGGCTCGACCATGTTATGTGTACCTCAAGTTAAAGATGCCTGGCCCCAAAGGCGTGATCACCGTCACTGGCAAACGGAAGAAAGCAGAAGAGTGTTTCCAGAAAGGCTCAAAGATTGTGGATGACCAGATAACAGTGGTAGAGCTAGAGGGATACAAGAAGAATGCAGATCCGAGTGATTTACTGCGGGCCAAGAAGCCCGCCATAGAGTCAGCATTTCAGTCGTCCGGTGAGACGAAGCCAGTTCACATCCACCCCACTGACCCTAATGCAGCTCCAACCCATATTTCCACAACACTCGACTCTAAATAGGAAGAAGCGCTCATCCAGTTCCTCCGTGAGAATTGGGACATCTTCGCATGGAAGCCAGCTGATATGCCGGGTGTTCCCAGGGGGCTGGCTGAGCATCGCCTTAGAGTCGATTCAAAAGCAAAACCTGTTAA
Source organism: Triticum dicoccoides (assembly GCF_002162155.2). Lineage (NCBI taxonomy): Eukaryota > Viridiplantae > Streptophyta > Magnoliopsida > Poales > Poaceae > Triticum > Triticum dicoccoides. The sequence continues at coordinate 744,722,166 of NC_041383.1, read as the reverse complement.
AGAACATCTTCGACGGTCCGCCGTTCAGAAGAAAAAAGCCATTGGCGAAGAGGTGGCTCGACTCCTTGCAGCAGAGTTCATCCGAGAGATATACCACTCCGAGTGGCTCGCCAATGTCGTTATGGTTCCCAAAAAGGACAATTCCCTTCGTATGTGCATTGATTTCAAACATATCAATCGGGTCTGCCTCGCATCGACCAAATTGTCGACTCGACCAAATTGTCGACTCGACCGCAGGGTGCGAGAGATTGTCTTTTCTAGACGCTTATTCCGGATATCATCAGATCCGTCTGTATGGGCCCGACGAAATCAAAACAGCTTTCATCACTCCATTCGGGTGCTTCTGCTATATCACCATGCCATTCAGCCTCAAGAATGCCGGAGCCACGTTCATGAGAATGATTCAAAACTGTTTGCTCACTCAAATCAGTCGGAATGTGGAAGCATACATGGATGATATCGTGGTCAAGTCGCGAAAGGGTTCCGACCTGTTGACTGACTTAGCTGAAACATTTGCCAATCTCAAGAGGTATGATATCAAGCTCAATCCTTCAAAGTGCACATTTGGAGTACCTGGCGGAAAGTTACTTGGTTTTCTCGTTTCCGAACGAGGAATTGATGCCAACCCAGAAAAAGTTGGCACCATACTCCGAATGAAACGCCCTGTGCGTGTGCACGACGTCCAGAAGCTTACTGGATGCTTGGCCGCGTTAAGTCGATTCATCTCTCGCCTCGGTGAAAAGGCGTTGCCCCTTTACCAACTGATGAAGAAGGCAGACAAGTTCGAGTGGACTCCAGAAGCTGATGCAGCGTTTGCCGAGTTAAAAACTCTGCTCTCCACCCAGCCGGTGCTTGCTGCTCCAATCAGCAAGGAGCCTCTGTTGCTTTATATTGCAGCCATAGGACAAGTCGTCAGTACAGTACTTACGGTCGAGCGGGAAGAAGAAGGGAAAGCCTTCAAAGTTCAGCGCCCAGTGTATTATCTCTCTGAAGTTTTAACCCCATCGAAGCAAAGATATCCTCATTATCAGAAGCTCGTATATGGGATCTACATGACCATGAAGAAGGTTGCTCATTATTTCTCTGATCACGACATTACAGTCGTCAGCGACGCACCATTGTCAGAAATTCTGCACAACAGAGATGTAACTGGTCGAGTGGCTAAATGGGCGATTGAACTCCTTCCCCTTGATATCAAATTCGAGGCAAAGAAAGGCATTAAGTCCCAGGCTATAGCAGATTTCCTTGCCGAGTGGATTGAGCAACAACAGCCGACTCAAGTCCACTCGGAGCATTGGACCATGTTCTTTGATGGCTCTAAGATGTTAAATGGTTCTGGTGCTGGGGTTGTTTTGGTTTCCCCCCGAGGAGACAAGCTCATATATGTGCTCCAGATCCACTTTGATTCCTCCAACAATGAAGCAGAATATGAAGCACTCTTGTATGGATTACGCATGGCCATTTCACTCGGCCTCCGTCGCCTTATGGTCTACGGCGATTCAGATTTGGTGGTCAATCAAGTAATGAAGGAGTGGGACGTTAGAAGCCCAGCCATACCCCGACTGAAAAATCAAGCAGCTGACGACCTGGCGAAGATAGGATCCAAGAGAGAAGCCATCCCTAGTGGTGTGTTTTTGGAACATATCCACACTCCATCAGTCGTAGAAGATCCTTTTACCGATGAAGCCCCGCAGCCTAAGAGCGTCACGGACCCGACTGAGGTTGAGGTCCCAGTAGTGGTCGACCTGATCATGGAAGTTCTAGTGATCACTCCAGATTGGACAGTACCATATATCGCGTATATCTTGAGGAAAGAGCTCCCGGAAGACAAAGAAGAGGCTCGACAGATCGTCCGCCGATCTAAAGCCTTTACTGTGATAAAGGGACAGTTGTACAGAGAAAGCGCGACTGGAGTTGGTCAGAAATGCATAACGCCAGAGGAAGGTCGAATAATCCTTGATGACATCCACTCGAGGACCTATGGCCATCATGCGTCCTCTCGGACCATCGTGGCCAAAGCATACCGAGCCGGGTTTTATTGGCCAAGAGCGAATGAAATGGCAAAGAAGATAGTCGACAAGTGCGAGGGGTGTCAATTTTATTCCAATATGTCACACAAGCCCGCGTCAGTTTTGAAGACTATACCACTCGTCTGGCCCTTTGCAGTGTGGGGTTTGGATATGGTCGGTCCTTTGAGAACAGACAGAAGCGGTTTTACCCATGTGCTGGTAGCAGTCGACAAGTTCACTAAGTGGATCGAAGCTAAACCCATCAAAAACCTCGATGCCGGTACTGCCATCAGCTTCATCAGAGAATTGTTATTCAGATATGGGGTTCCGCACAGCATCATCACTAACAACGGTCAAACTTCGACTCCGAAGATTTCAGAGCCTTCTGCACATCCCATGGCACACGAGTCGACTACGCTTCAGTCGCTCACCCACAGTCGAATGGACAAGCTGAACGAGCCAACGGTTTGATCCTCAAAGGGTTGAAACCCCGTTTAATGCGTGATCTTAAGCATGCGGCTGGTGCGTGGGTCGACGAACTTCCCTCAGTGCTTTGGGGCTTAAGGACCACGCCCAACAGGTCGACTGGGAGAACTCCATTCTTCTTGGTCTACGGGGCTGAAGCAGTCTTACCGAGTGACCTTCTCCACAATGATCCTCGAGTCGAGCTCTACACTGAAGCAGAAGCAGAACAAGCGCGGCAGGATGCAGTCGACCTGTTAGAGGAAGAGAGGGAGATGGCTCTGATCAGATCGACAATTTACCAACAGGACTTGCGTCGCTTCCACGCCAAAAACGTGAAGAGTCGAGCCTTCCAGGAACGAGATTTAGTTCTCCGAGTGGATCAGCAGAAACCACACAAGCTTGCTCCTTCTTGGGAAGGTCCCTTCATCGTCACCAAGGTTCTCCACAATGGAGCGTACCGTCTTTACAATGTTGAGCATCAGATCGACGAGCCCCGAGCTTGGAACGCGGAACTTCTCCGTCCCTTTTACACCTAAGTATTCACTCAGACGAGTTGTAATAAAAGTACTTCTATAGTTTGTTGATCAAAGACAAGAGATTTATAATCTTCCCTGTAATCGTTATTTCTTTTGTCTACTCAAAACAATCCCCTAGTGGGTGGCTTGGCTGCGAATCCGATTCACCCAAGTCTGTAAAAAATCCTAACCGAATGGTGAGCCAGTCTCCCACACGAAGGCTTAGCTGCGAAATCCGTTTCGCCTAAGATAAATAAAATCCTACCGAGTGGTAAGCCAGCCTTCCACTCGGAGGCTTAGCTGCAGTCCAAGTACTCGCCTAAGATAAATCAAATCCTACCAAGTGGTAAGCCAGCCTTCCACTCGGAGGCTTAGCTGCAGTCCAAGTACTCGCCTAAGATAAATAAAATCCTACCGAGTGGTAAGCCAGCCTTCCACTCGGGGGCTTAGCTGCAGTCCAAGTACGCGCCTAAGATAAATAAAATCCTACCGAGTGGTAAGCCAGCCTTCCACTCGGAGGCTTAGCTGCAGTCCAAGTACTCGCCTAAGATCAACGAAATCCTGTCGAGTGGTAAGCCAGCCTTCCACTCGGAGGCTTAGCTGTAGTCCAAGTACTCGCCTAAGGTCAACAAAATCCTGTCGAGTGGTAAGCCAGCCTTCCACTCGGAGGCTTAGCTGCAACATTACGCTCGCCTAAGTCCAAATACAATGTGTGCTTCGAAAGGAGGACGAGGTGCAGGTCGACTGCTACCCTCTCCTTCTGAGCTACGCCACAAGTTCAACGTGCGCTCTGCAAGGGAGACGAGGTGCAGGTCGACTGCTACCCTCTCTTTCCGAGCTGCGCCACCAATTCAAATCCTACCGAGTGGAGAGCAAACCTCCCACTCGGAGGCTTAGCTGCAGCCCTGTGCTCGCCTAAGTATCTGAAATCCTACCGAGTGGAGAGCGGACCTCCCACTCGGGGGCTTAGCTGCAGCCCAGTGCTCGCCTAAGTATCTAAAATCCTACCGAGTGGAGAGCAGGCCTCCCACTCGGGGGCTTAGCTGCAGCCCAATGCTCGCCTAAGTATCTAAAATCCTACCGAGTGGAGAGCAGACCTCCCACTCGGGGGCTTAGCTGCAGCCCAATGCTCGCCTAAGTTTCTGAAACCCTACCGAGTGGAGAGCAGACCTCCCACTCGGGGGCTTAGCTGCAGCACAATGCTCGCCTAAGTATCTGAAATCCTACCGAGTGGAGAGCGGACCTCCCACTCGGGGCTTAGCTGCAGCCCAGTGCTCGCCTAAGTATCTAAAATCCTACCGAGTGGAGAGCAGACCTCCCACTCGGGGGCTTAGCTGCATCCCAATGCTCGCCTAAGTATCTGAAATCCTACCGAGTGGAGAGCAGACCTCCCACTCGGGGGCTTAGCTGCAGCCCAATGCTCGCCTAAGTATCTGAAATCCTACCGAGTGGAGAGCAGACCTCCCACTCGGAGGCTTAGCTGCAGCCCAGTGCTCTCCTAAGTGTGTTGGGGAACAAGTCGATTGCAATAATCGCTTCGCTTTAACCTGCAAAAGACACCTCAAACCAAATGCAAACATATTCAACAACGAATCCAAGTTCTGATAACGCCTAATGGAACCGAAAGTGCTCAGGCGCTAGGCCTGTTAAGGTTTGTCGGTTACAAAACTCACTCGGCATACCGAGGCAAATTTAAAGTATCAAGCTCAGAAGTTTTTTACCCCTCCTGTGGAGGCCTGGAAGGTGCCACAAACTCGTCTAGGTCAATTCCATCTGCAATCCGAGTGGCAGCGGCAATGAAGGTCTCCATGAAAGATCTGAAGTCGTGCTTCTTGGTGTTAGCCACCCTAAGGGCCACCAGCTTGTCCTCTCGTGCATCCTTGCAGTGAACGCGGACCAGAGACAGAGCAACATCCGCACCGCACCTGGCCGAAGACTTCTTCCACTCCTGCACTCGACTTGGGACCTCGTTCAGTCGAGTCATCAGAGACTCGAGGTCGTTCTAGAGCGTCTCTGTTGGCCAGAGTGTTGTGTCGATGCGAGAAGTTGCGACCTTCAGCCTTGCAAGATAATCGATGACAGCAGCAACACGAGATTCAAGCCGGAGCACGTTCATGGCGACTTCATCTTTCACAGGAGAGTTGATGGGGTCCAGGTTTACTTCTAGTCGACCAGTCTCCTCTTCAAAGTTCTGACAGAATTCTGCAAGCACAACCATCAAGTCAAGACAAACAGTCGGAGGTTACAATTAAATATTTGGTTGATACAAAGGGTTACCTTCAAGCATGAGGAACAACTTCTTGGCGAGTCCACCCAGATAAGCCTCTAGATCATTCTTCTTTCTCTTCAATTCACTGGCCTTGTCATTCAGGGTGGTCTTGTCGCTTTTCAGTCGACTGACCTCCTGGTTGGCAGCATCCAGAGCAGCTTTCAGATTGGTGTTTTCTTCTTCGAGCTTGGTCACTGAAGCCAGCTTCTCATCAGCAAGCCTGGTCTTCTCTAAAGCAGTTTTTTGCATCTCAGCCAAGTCAAGCTCTTGTTTCTTCAGGGCATCCCTCACTTTGTCTGCAAAGTTACAGTGAAGATTAAATTGGGAAGCAAGTGAGAGGCAAAGGCAATCGTCAAAGGCCTCACCAAGCATACCTTTAGCTTCCTCCTTCGCCTTCGTCAAGTTCTCTTGGGCCAGTTTTAGATCGAGCTCAAGCTGAATGTGTTGGTTCTCCAGCTCAGTATAACGAGCCGCAAGGTCACAGGATTTCTACGAAGAACCAATCGACAAATGTCAAAGACGATTCACTTCCGAGTGAGTAAGGAAAAATCATAACGTTTCTAAGACTACGGCCGAATGCAAACATTCGACCATAGTCTCGGGGACTACACCCAGTGGGTGCACTCAGCGTGCCCCCACTAGTTTCATCGGTTAAAGTCGACCAGTCGACCAACACAAAAAAACGGGAGATGTTCTTCAGACTATAGTCAACTGCCCGTAGTCGACCACAGTCTCGGGGACTACACCCAGTGGGTGCACTCAGCGTGCCCCCACCGGTCCATGAATCTATTCGACCTAGTCAAGTAAGAAAAAACTTAAGACATAAAGCCTATGGTCGACTGCCAGCAGTCGACCATAGCCTTGGGGACTACACCCAGTGGGTGCACTCAGCGTGCCCCCACTCATCTGGAATTTCAATCGACACACCCAGTGGGTGTAGGACAAACTCTAAGAATTGCAGAAAGAAGAGTTTTGCAGATATCATATCCTAACAGAACAGGCAGTGACCGACTGACCTGAACATTACTTTGAAGAGCCGAACTAGCGTCATAGGCTGCCTGGCTAGCTTCTCGTATTGCCTTCACTTGCTCCATCATGACCCCCGCTTGGCGTATTGCTTCTCTAGCAGCGCTAGCTTGGTCTTCTGGAACGGGGTAGGTGGAGAAAAGCGAGGGTGGAGCTGCACTCGACGACGAAGGGCGAGCACTCGTCAACGGCACCGCGAAAGTTACGGTGGGTCGAGCGACATTGTCTCCCTCCGCGGCCAACGTCTCGGGTGCCGGCACATCCTGAGTCGCCTTGCCAGCAGACGTTTTCTTGCTCCTCCTCGGCCGTGGTGGTTCTTCGTCGTCGTCGTCAGGAAGGTCAATAACAATGTTAGATGAAATTGCAGAAAGAATCGAAATTAGGGACAATGAGTCAGTCGACTGAAAATGACATCACAAGAGTCATACCAGGTTTCGAGGTTGCGGCATCCTCCATCTCGTGGTCTTCGGCCCTCGCCGAAGTGTCGGAAGTAGCAGCGCTGCAGTTCCAAAAGTCAGTCGATTGACCCATGAGTCGACCAAGAACAGGTTCATGAAACGGGGAAACTCAAAACTACCATTACCCTGAGATTGTGGGGATCACCATCTTCATCTTCGGCAAGACCTTCGCAGGTTTCAACGGTGCCACTCGAGATTGCTTCGGAGCCTTCTCAGTCGGCGCCGGAGAAGCCGTCCGAGGACGCTTGGTCGACTGAGTAGCGGTCGCCACCCCCTTACCGCGCTCAGTCGCGGGGTCATGGACAAGCTTCGAGCGTCTCTCCGAGCGGGGAAGCACAACTTCCTCCTCCTCCTCCTCATCTTCCTCCTCACCAGAATCGTCACCCTCATCGTCATCGTCAGCATTCGAATCCCACTCCTCCAGGCTTTCGCCCCCGCTTCCTTCCTCCTCCTCAGTCGGCGTCTGCGCCCCATTGGGCATCGAGTATAACTCAGTGGTGGCCTGTCAGATAACAAAGCAAAAGAAAGATCAATCGACCAAATCGCGGCAAAGCAGAATGGATAAAGCAAGATCACAATTGGGGATAAGTGGTCATACCGTGTCCGGCGTATAAGTACAGTCGAGTGGCGGAATCCTCCTAGCCCCTCGAGGGTTGTCCTTGTTCCCTGTGATGGCGGCCACCCACCTCTCCAGCGTGGCGTCGTCGACTGCTTCTGGATGGACCCGAGTGGTGTCTTCGGTACCACAGTACAACCACATCGGGTGGCCTCGGAACTGAAGCGGTTGGATGCGCCGCCTAAGGAAGACTTCCAGAAGATCCATGCCCGTCACTCCGTCCCGAACGAGTTGGACCACGTGCTCCATCAACATTTTTACCTCGGCTTTCTCCTCAGGGAGCACCTTCAGAGAAGACGGTTTGCCCACTCGATCCATGGAGAACGGAGGGAGACCGGTCGACTGCCCCGGTGCCGACTCGTTTTGGCAGTAGAACCAAGTCGACTGCCACCCTCTGACCGACTCAGGAAGGGTCATGGTCGGGAAAGTGCTCTTGTTCCTCAACTGAATCCCAAGACCCCCACACATTTGAATGACCTTGGTCCTCTCATCGTCCGGACTCGCCTTTTTCACTGTCTGTGAGCGGCAGGTGAATATGTACTTGAAGAGACCCCAGTGCGGTCGACAACCCAGGAAGTTCTCGCACATGGACACAAAGGCAGCAAGATAGGCGATGGAATTGGGATTGAAATGATGGAGTTGCGCCCCAAAGAAATTCAGAAACCCTCGGAAGAAAACACTCGGCGGCAGAGAGAAACCACGATCTATGTGAGTGGCTAAGAGAATGCACTCACCCTCCTGCGGTTGCGGTTGACATTCAGACCCCGGGAGCCTCGCTGACCCGTGGGGGATCAGTCCCTCATTGGCCAGGTCGTTGAGGTCCTTCTCAGTGATGGTCAAGCGGATCCAGTCCCCTTGGACCCAACCCTTCGGCAGGCGGGACCTCGACGAAGATCCGCCCCGACTAGACAGTCTCCCCTTCGCTTGCCCCGTCATCGTCGCCTTCTTCGCGCGCTCTAGAGCCGCCGTCTTTTCCTTCACCATTATCGCCGGCGAAGCGCTCGAGAGGTGGATAAGGCGGAGGTGGGAGCAGGCGCTGTGGGCGGAGGCAGAGAGGGAAGAGAAGAGAATGGGGAGGCACTGTTCAAAAACTCTTCCCCGACGCTTTATATAAGGGCGCTTCCGAGTGGCTGACGAGTGGGTCCGAGCAGACCTGTCACATCCCGAAACAGTCGCGCACGCACGATACGTGGCGAAAAAGGCGGCACGGAAATCGAGGCGTCCATGCCTTATCCCGCCCAATTGCCGCGGATCGCCCCGCTTCGCGCGCTTCCCAAATTTCAGATCCCGCAAAATCCGTTAACAGCAGATCAATCTGTTAGACGATATCCTTCCCGCGATCCGTCGCTCGGAAGTTCACCAAAGTTCAAAAGTTCACTCGACAGAAGATAAGAATGGATCAAGGCGACTGAAGTAAAAGTTGACGCCAACGTCGAAAAGAAGATCGCCGATCCAAGATACGACACAATCAAAACGTAGAAAATGAGTCGGAGAAAATCATCAACTCCTTCCTCACTCGAACCTCGATCCATTCGGGGGCTAATGATGATGTTATGTACCTAGAGTAGGGTCATGGATCTATCCAGGATACCATGCCCAAGGACATCCTTAGACGAAGCTACCTTCCAGTCGACCAAGAGAGGCTCCACTCGACCAGCTAGAAGACACTCGACCATGAAGACTCACTCGACCATCAGAAGTTCAGGATCTACTCTGCATCCAAACGGTCTGTAATTAAGTAGTCTTAATGGTCATGATGGCACTTTATGTAGGGCGTTACCAGTAAGGCCAGACCTTAATGTACTTTAACCCTCTGCTAACGTGGGCTGGTTGGGGTCTTGGCGTCCTCTATATAGGCCACCCCCCTCCACTGGTAGAGGGGTTGGCACCCCTATAACTCATATAAACAGAGATCAGTCGACCGCCTCCGGGCTCCGAGACGTAGGGCTGTTACTTCCTCCGAGAAGGGCCTAAACTCGCTAAACACTCGTGTGTACAACTACTCCATAGCTAGGATCTTGCCTCTCCATACCTACCCCACATTCTACTGTCAGACTTAGAACCACGACAGAGACTGGATGTAAATGCTCTAACATTATTGTGTTTACTATGTGCGTTAGCTGTTTGTCAAAAAATTATTCACGTTACGGTATTGTTCTCAGTTATTTTTATCTTCGTGAATTGTATCTTAAAAAAATTTACAGCCCGTGGCAACGCACGGGCGTTCTACTAGTATAGTCTATCATATCACTTCGATTTTTGAGTTATTTTGAAAAAATCGCAAAGTTGAAAACGTTCATCATTTTTTAAGGAAAGTTCACAAACTTCAAAAAAGTTCATTGATTTGAAAATAGTTCATGAAAAAAGTTCAACGCTTTCGAAAAAGTTCATTGAATTTGTAGAAAAGTTCATTGATTTAGGAAAAACTTCATCAAATTTGAAAAAAAGTTCATCGGATTTGAAAAAAGTTCAACGAATTTGAAATAAAATTCATCGAAGTGGAAGAAAAGTTCATCAATTTGAAAAAAATTTCACTGAGTTTGAAAAAAGTTCATCAAATTGGAAAAAAGGTCAACGAATTTTGGAAAAAGATCATTGAATTTGGAAAAAAAAAGTTCATTCATTTTGCAGAAAAAACATGAAAAAAAGGAAAAAAATCTCGATTTTGGAAAAGAAAATTTGGAAAAAGGAACGACAGAAGTAGAAAGGATAAAAAAGATGTGGATTATCATAGTCGGGCGGGTGGCCCGGTGGTTAGTTCGGCCTCCGTCGAAGCTGAAGGTTGGAGGTTCGGTTCTCCCTCGATCACCCTTTTTTGCCTTATAAAACCTATAAGGGGAGATGGGCCGGCCTGTTAGTAGCGAAGGGAGGGAGGTGGGGTGTGCGCCCGGTTGCGAAAACAACTGTATCGGGCGCTAAAGGCGCCGAATAGGATCTGGCCTCCTATCTGCCGCTAACTGCGGCAAAACGTCGAGGGAGCGCACAGGCGGGTCTCCCCGACTGGGCCGGCCCATGTCGCTCTCCCGTTCCGCCTAGGTAAGAAACTACAGCGCACGCTCGCAAAAAATAATGCGCCAAGCAAGATTCGAAAACAAGACCACGTGCAACACAAGTAGTACTCCTACCACTTGAGCTTGAGAGCTGGGTATTAATACGAGCAGCACAAACACTTAAGAACCAAACCAAGCGCGGATTAGAACGTTTTTTAAATTTAGACGCGAAATATTATTTTGGAGAAAAAGGGATTTCTGTATGAAACCGTGAACACGTTCCAAAATTGTGCATATTTGAAAAAAAATCAAACAATCCTATCGATACAGAAACAATTTTTAAACTCCCCCAAAAAACTGAAAAATACGGACAATTCTTTTAGAAAACTAGAACATTTTTTAAATGGCAAAACAGTTCTTAGATACGCGAACATTTTTAAAAAATGGGAACTTTTTTTAATCTCCCGAACAAAATTTGAAAACACCAACATTTTTCAAACTCCATAACAAAATTCAAATCACGAACAATTTTTGAAAATTGCGAACAATTGTTGAAATCCCTGAACAAAATTTGAAAACAAGAACATTATTTACAAAATTGTAAACATATTTTAAACTCCCGAACAAAATTTGAAAACACCAACATTTTTTGAAACTCCAGAACAAAATTCAAAGCACGAACAATTTTGGAAAATTGCGAACAATTTTTGAATTCCCAGAACAAAATTAGAAAGCAAGAACATCAGTTGAAAAATCGTGCACATTTTTAAACTCCCACACTAAATTTGAAAACCCAAATACTATTATAAATTTGAGACAATTTTCGTAATACTGAACAAAATTTGAGAAATTGTGAAATTTTGAACAACTTTTGTTAAGCACAAATATTGTTTGAATTTCTGAATACAATTTGGAAACATTTTTTGAAACATTGAACAAATTATGATAAATAATCTTTTTTTGAAAATTAAGAACATTTTTCCAGAAATGGAGAAAAGAAAGAAAAAGAACACGAAAAAAGTGAGAATAGAATAAACAAACAGGAAAGAAAAAGGAAAACGAAAAAAAAAATTTCAGGAACCTACTAGAAGGTTCCCAAAATCGGGAAAACCCGGCTGGAACCTTCCAGCAGGTTCCCAAAACCGGATCGGTGGAACGCTTCTAGTGGGCCAGCCCATTTCATTCGATCGCTGAGAAACAGTGTGCGATACCCCGACATTTTGACGCAGAACGCGTCGTATAGGATTTTTCATGAAAAAACGCGCTAAAAGGATTGTGCGAGCACTGGGTTTGGAACAGGCGACCTCAAAGTGGTTTCCCACCGTGCTAGCCGCTGCACCAGCTAACTTCTAGTGCCAGATTGGTAGCGCCATTAGAGAAGTAAAGAACAGCGGCAAAATTTAACGCCCATCAGCACAAATTCCCAAACACACGTTTCTAGTGAACAGCCTCGCTAGCCACCATCACCTTTGATTAGGTGTCTAAAATGTCACCCCGTGTATATGAGCTATAAGCCGCAAACGTGATTTTTTTGGAAAATAAATACTTTTTGAACACGAAATTTTTCTTATTTTTGAACAAATTTATAAAACTTCGATATTTGTGAAACTCATTTTTTTTTAAAAAGGAACAGATTTCAAAGGGAGAACATTTTTTAAAATCAAAAAAATTAGGAAAATGCAAACTTTTTTTGATAAAACGAAAACAAAAATTAATAACCTAGTATTTTCGAAATCATGAACAAATTTTATCAAAATGCAAACATTTTCTGAAAATGCCTGAAATTCTTTTGAATTCGTGAAATCATTTCGAAGACAAGGCTTTTTTATTCGTGAACATATTTGGAAAGTGAAATTCCGATTTTTTTAAAATTTGTGAAAAAAATCAAATGCGAACATTTGTTGAGATCGCTGGAACATTTTGTTATATTGCGAACAAATTTGGAAACATATCACTTTTTGAATGTTCGAACAAATTTTGAAAGTGGGAACATCTTTTGAAATTCCCAAAAAATTCTGAATTTGTGATTTTTTTTGAATGCAAACATTTTTATAAGTTGAAATTCTACACATTTTGAATTTTCGAACATTTCTTGTAAAGTAGAAACATAAATATTAAAAGTCAGTGTTTTGGAATTTGTGAACAAAATTTCAAAATAGGAACATTTTAGAAAAAAAATAGCATTTTTTAAAATTTCTGAAGATTTTTCGAAAAATAAAAGTAAAAATGAAATAAAAAAGGAAGGAAAAGAAAAAACGAGACAAAGAAAATAAAAAGTAAAGAAAAAGGAAATAAAAAAAGGATAGAAAGGAAAAGATAAAAAAGAAAGAGAAAAAGACATAATAGCGGTTCAGGAACCTTCCCTTACCTTCTCGAAGGAAGGTTTCTAAAACAAGAAAAAAACCGACTGGAACCTCCTGAAACGTTCCCAAAACCGGCAGGTACTGTAGCGCGTTCTTTACTGATAGTTGGGCCGGCCCATGTCGCTCTGGGTGTGGTTCCTCTGCTAATCCGCAAGCCTTTGGACCGTAGGACTGGGCTGGGCTGCCATATAACATTCCGTAGTTTGACCCCAATACGCGAGAGCAGGATAGCATTGCTTCAGAACAAACGCGTCCTCTCATGTCATGTACTGTACTCCTTCGTCTCACAATATAAGATCGTTTTTCAAGCTAACATAGGTTGAAAAAAAATCTTATATTATTATTTTTGCGCGTAAAAAATGATGTTATATTATGAGACGGAGCCTTGGTTTAACCTTACCACCAGGTTGAATGAATTTTGCATGCGGAATGGTGTCTGGCTGGGGGCGGAGTCAGAAAATTTAGCCATTGAGTTAATTCATCGACTGGTTAGGACGATTTGGTACTAAAATAAATAAGTGGTACATCTTCTTAGGATAAAAGTATAGCACTCAAAAACAAAATAACGAATGAAAATATGATATCACCTGTCACAAATTGTATTAACATTAAAAACTGAAGAGCGTGGAATATACTGGATTATAAAATTAGCCAGTGGAACCAAGAGAGTCCCCCTCT
>NC_041383.1:744671163-744708292 GCF_002162155.2 Triticum dicoccoides | reverse complement strand
TCCTTTCCCCACCCCTCCGTCGCCGCCAGAGGAGCCCATCGGCGCGCCCACGCGGCTATGATGAAGGTGGCGGCGAGGATCTCGGCGGCTCCACCCCGTGTGGAGGGCCTTGGTTTCCGGGGCGGCGGTGCGCGACGCGGCCTGTGCGGCAGGCGGCGGCGGCGAGTGCAGGTGGGCTGCCTCCCTGGCCATGCGGGCGACGCGGAGGCGGCGGACGCCGGCTGCTGCGGCGGTACCTCGTAGGTCGGTGTGCCATGGAGAAGAGGCGCCCGCAACTTCGATCTACTCCGATCTGCGCCGATCCCGGTCCTGGCGGCTCTGGTCAGCAGTTCTTGGGCGTCGGCTACGCGGATCTGGTGGGTGGGTGCGGATCCGAGGGAAACCCCTGGCCGGCGCGGCGGCCACACCGAAGACGTCGCCTTTGGGTGTAGTTTCCCTTATCGGAGGCTTCGATGGGATTCCTCTTCCTTCCACCCCACCCATGAGCTTAGGTGAAAGCCTCAGGTCCCATTTTCCTGGCGACAACGACATTTTGGTGGCGTGTTCCTTCCTGAAGGTGTCGTCCGGGATGGCTCAAGTGGTGGTGGAGTTGGGTGTGGTTCGATGGCGGCATATTGGTGGCCTGATCTCATCGTGGGCATCCTGCTCTGGTCCAGGTGTGGAGTGCTCCAACCTCTGCTGCAAGGGGATTGGGGTCCCTGCCTCAGTGCCGGTGGTAGGCCTTCAGCGTTGGCGTTTCCTATCCTTGACCGGGGCATGATGTTGCATCCTTTTGGCCTTCTTTGATGTTTCAGCGCCTTCGTCCGACAACTCTCGTTCGATGCTCTGCCTTGCTGCTGCCAACAACGGTGATTGGATGGTCGGTTCTCCGTTTCATGTGGGTATGTTCCTGGTGCCTCTCATTTGGCCGCTTGGGCTCTTTAATTTGAGTTCTAGGGTGAACCACTTCGTCGCTCGCCATTGCGGCACCCGTCGAGCCTGGGGTGAAAGGATAGGGGCCCTTTCCGGCGGCAGAGTCAGATCATGTGCTGCCCCTGTTTGGTCCTTTGGTGGCACTCAACGACACAAAACATGCATGGTGGTGTCCTTCTCCCGTCGCCTTAGTAGGTTAGCTAGTTTCGGCCTTGCGGCATTTGATGGCAAGGGTGTTGTGCTCTTTGTCTTCGAGTTGTTCTACTGAGCACATTGTATCTTTATTTCCGCTTTTGTTTTTCTTTCTTATTGTAAGTTGCAGTCTTGTACTCCTGGCTGGTTGATGGCTTTGTTAATTCAAAGCCAGACTCTTCTTGAGCAAACAACAACAACAATAAACAACAACAAAGCCTTTAGTCCCAAACAAGTTGGGGTAGGCTAGAGGTGAAACCCATAAGATCTCGCAACCAACTCATGGCTCTGGCACATGGATAGCAAGCTTCCACGCACCCCTGTCCATAGCTAGCTCTTTGTCGATACTCCAATCCTTCAGGTCTCTCTTAACGGACTCCTCCCATGTCAAAATCGGTCGACCCCGCCCTCTCTTGACATTCTCCGCACGCTTTAGCCATCCGCTATGCACTAGAGCTTCTGGAGGCCTGCGCTGAATATGCCCAAACCATCTCAAATGATGTTGGACAAGCTTCTCCTCAATTGGTGCTACCCCAACTCTATCTCGTATATCATTATTCCGGACTCGATCCTTCCTCGTGTGGCCATACATCCATCTCAACATACGCATCTCCGCCACACCTAACTGTTGAACATGTCGCCTTTTAGTCGGCCAACACTCCGCGCCATACAACATTGCAGGTCGAACCGCCGTCCTGTGGAACTTGCCTTTTAACTTTTGTGGCACTCTCTTGTCACAGAGAATGCCAGAAGCTTGGCGCCACTTCATCCATCCGGCTTTGATTCGATGGTTCACATCTTCATCAATACCCCCATCCTCCTGCAACATTGACCCCAAATACCGAAAGGTGTCCTTCCGAGGTACCACCTGGCCATCAAGGCTAACCTCCTCCTCCTCACAGCTAGTAGTACTGAAACCGCACATCATGTACTCGGTTTTAGTTCTACTAAGCCTAAACCCTTCCGATTCCAAGGTTTGTCTCCATAACTCTAACTTCCTATTTACCCCCGTCCGACTATCGTCAACTAGCACCACATCATCCGCAAAGAGCATACACCATGGGATATCTCCTTGTATACCCCTTGTGACCTCATCCATCACCAATGCAAAAAGATAAGGGCTCAAAGCTGACCCCTGATGCAGTCCTATCTTAATCGGGAAGTCATCGGTGTCGACATCACTTGTTCGAACACTTGTCACAACATTATTGTACATGTCCTTGATGAGGGTAATGTACTTTGCTGGGACTTTGTGTTTCTCCAAGGCCCACCACATGACATTCCGCGGTATCTTATCATAGGCCTTCTCCAAGTCAATGAACACCATATGCAAGTCCTTCTTATGCTCCCTATATCTCTCCATAAGTTGTCGTACCAAGAAAATGGCTTCCATGGTCGACCTCCCAGGCATGAAACCAAACTGATTTTTGGTCACGCTTGTCATTCTTCTTAAGCGGTGCTCAATGACTCTCTCCCATAGCTTCATTGTATGGCTCATCAGCTTAATTCCACGGTAATTAGTACAACTCTGAACATCCCTCTTGTTCTTGAAGATTGGTACTAATATACTCCGTCTCCATTCTTCTGGCATCTTGTTTGCCCGAAAAATGAGGTTGAAAAGCTTGGTTAGCCATACTATCGCTATGTCCCCGAGACCTTTCCACACCTCAATGGGGATACAATCAGGGCCCATCGCCTTGCCTCCTTTCATCCTTTTTAAAGCCTCCTTCACCTCAGACTCCTGAATGCGCCGCACAAAACGCATGCTGGTCTCATCAAAGGAGTCATCGTTCTAAAATAATAATAAAATTAGGCAGTGGCCTTAAAGTCCCCTGATTACATATCTTCGCATAATCTCATCTTGCTTCTTAGGATTTTTTTAGACTCTGAAATTCTCTTCCGAACCGTCCAAACCGACCAGCCGTTAGGCAGCTTATCTAAAATAGTTAATTTATTAATAAAAGGGTTTAAATGATAACTTGTAGCATCGGTATCTGATGCACCATGAAGTGCCTACATCATTGTGTTGATCTGCTCATCAATTTCTTTTGGGAAATTAAATACCTTCGCATGGCCTAGATAGATCAAAGTGCAAGGGATAAGCAGTTAGAAAACTAAGGAAAATACAACATACTCTCTTCTTTTCGGTTTATAAGGCTCAATTCAAAAATCTTACGAACCAAAATAGATGGTGAGTGGTGGAATACTTTTTATAGTTTGTAAAAGCACCCAATTAATGCTCTTATTTTGCTAAAAAAATATGTTTATCAATGTATTAATTGCAATGCATGCATGCATAAAGTACATGCATTGGTCAATTTTCTTTTAATACTTGAATGCAATGATTTAATGCATCTTGGAATCTAAACTCGTGATGAGGAACAACCAAATTGAGTCTTATAAAATGAAAAAATTAAAATTTTAAGATAAGCCCTATAAACCGGAAAAGAGAAGTACATACGAGGGAGGTTATTTACATTGAATTGGGATTATAATTGTTGGCTCGCCGCTCAACAGGTGGCGTGGCAGATCAATGGCCGAAACTAGAATGCAGAACCTGTGAATAGGAGAGAGATCACCCTAGTTTCGTTAGGAAGATGACAAGAAAGCGGCGGCTGCCAAGTATCGCAGTGATGGCACGGAGAAATGATGCGCCAAGATTCATGACCGCCTGCATCGGCCGAGTGTGAGTGTGACTGTGATTGTGACCGGCCCCGCAAAAAAAAAAAGACTGTGATTGTGACCGCATCGACCGAGAGACTTTACATCTTGGAAATTTGAACTGCTCAATGGGTGGTTACGAAGGTAATTGAGGCCGGTCATCGACCTGTACCAGTCGCGTGCTTGCATTGCACGTACGCCAACTTAATTACTGATCGCGAGTTCTTGTCAAGTCTTCGGACGCATCTGCCGCCCATATCTGATGTGGTGAAATCACACTACGGCTTCCGCCCGGCCATATGCATTTTAATGCATGGACACGGCGGGACGAGTTCCTCAGTGGCGTTTCTTCGGTCTACGTTGGAGTATAATGTCTGGTCCTCTCTTGTAGCTTAAACTTTTGGATGAACTGACTAGTGCATGCAGTTTTACACGGTATCGAAGCCAAAAAAAATTAAGTTCAAGACCCGACTGGCATAATTAAATTGTACCATATTTTCGGTCCATATTTAGGCCCGAAAAAGCTACACATAATGCTGAAATTTGGGATGGGCTTTAGGCCCATATAGCAATTTCTAAAAATCTCTAAGGGCCATGCGGGTTATTTGCATTATGTGTAGTGGGAAGTTTAGTCCCAGGCCGAAAGTTGGAGAGAGTTGGACCTCCTTATAAGGGTTTCTCTTCTACATGCTATTGGAGATTGAAAAGAGAAGAGGCCCTCGCGCACTCCTCCTTGCGGGTTGTGGGAATGAGCCGATCCGAGCTCACACCTACGCACTTATTTTTGCTAGTCAGTAACTGAGAGTTTTCTGACGGCTGATCCACGATCTGAGACGTCGGATCGTGGGCTGTCACAGACTCGGACGTGGGTCGAGCCTCCTCCGCCGCCCGCCACGCCTTGTCAGGACGCGCCGCGGGTTGCGGGAATGAGCCGAGCTCACACCAACGCGCCTATTTTTGCCAGTTAGTAATAGAGACTTTTCTGACGGCTGGGCCACGATCTGAGGCGTCGGATCGTGGGCTGTCACGGACTCGGACGTGGGTCAAGCCCACGTCTCTCCACGCGGCTGCACCTATATAAGTGTGCCGTGTCTACTAACCCTAGTTGCCACGATCAGATCGCTTCTGCTCCACGCGGACGCCCACTGTTGTTCCTTTGCTGTTGCTGCCGCCGGTGACTCCATCCCATCCGTCGCATACACGGTCGACGGGAGAGCAGGTCTCCGAAACCCCGCCTCTCCGGATCCTGTACGAGGGAGGGGAGAATAGGTTTTTGGGAAGCGACTATGCGATTGCTCGCTGTTCATATACTTCCTCTACGTCCGCGTCGCCCACATCATCACCATGTCCACCGACGCCGAACGTGCCACCGTCGAGAAAGTTGAAGCCGCCAAGAGGGCCGCCGAGGACGCTGCTGCCGCCACCGCCGCTGCGGCTTCTGCATGGCCTACTGGAGGGTATAACTCGTTTATCCCGCTCCTACTGTTTGCTGTTTTAGCCATGCTAGCGTTATACATAGATCTTTCTGCAATTCGCGTAGTATGTGCTTGCATGATTGAATATCAGTATGCGTTTATTTGTGTCAATGTCATGCTAGTGATTTTCTTGTAGATTAAGTTAATCAAAAAAATTGCCTATTTACTTAGCAATCCAAAAACCAATTATGTGTAGGATTTTTTTGGTAAGTGGCTTTGCCGCTGCACTGAAACCGGATAAGTTTATCGGTACGTACTTTAAGCGTTGGCAGACAAAGACCACTTTATGGCTCACGGTTATGAACGTGTTCTGAGTCATCGGTGTCTCCACGGGAACGGTTGCTCCTGAATAGTAGAAGGCGTTCAGGGAGGCCACCGTTGTGTTTCTGGGAGCAGTTCTTAGCGTGATCGGAGATAAATTGGTCAAGCATATTTACATGTGCATGTCTCCAAGGACTTGTGGGAGGCGCTGGAATCTAAATTCGGGGCCACTGATGCGGGGAGCAAAATGTATGTTATAGAGCAGTTCCACGATTACAAGATGGTTGAAAACCGTCCTGTACTGGAGCAGGCTCATGAGATAATATGCATCGTTAAGGAGCTTGAGCTTCTTAAGTGCGATTTACCGGGCAAGTTTATCGCGGGCTGCATAGTCGCTAAGCTCCCTAATTCCTAGAGGAACTTTGCCACCACTCTGCAACATCAGAGGTGTGAATTCTCTGCGGAGGATGTCATTGGCCATCTGAGTGTTGAGAAGAATTCAAGGGCAAAGGACTTGCATAGAAAAGGGGCCGAATGGACTTTTGTCGCCAACATGGTGAACTAGAGGTACTTCAACTCCCACAAGCCTAACGGAAAGAACGGTGTCCAACACAATACCGACTTTAAGAAGAAGGGCAAGAAGACCTTCAAGAAGAACAAGAAGGATGATGGCTGCTTTACTTGTGGTTCGATTGAACATTGGGCCAACAAGTGCCCAAACAAGTATAAGAATCCACGACAAGACTCCAAGTCTGTCAACATGATTGTGGGAAACAATGAGAATGGTGCATCTGGGTACGGTAATTTATTTACTGTCTTTTCAGTGTTTCAGTCTACCGATTGGTGGGTGGACACAGGTGCAGGTGTTCATGTGTGTGCTGACATTTCATTGTTCTCTTCTTACCAGGTCACAGGCCACGGGTCCGTATTGATGGGGAATGGCGCGATTGCTTCTGTTCATGGTTTTGGCACGGTCGATCTAAAGTTTAATTTAGGAAGGATCATGGAGCTGAAGAACGTGCAGCATGTCCCCGCCATCAAGAAGAACCTTGTTATTGGCTCCCTTCTATGTAGAGAAGGGTTTAAATTGGTTTTCTACCCTAATAAATTAGTTGTTACTAAATATGGACTATTTGTTGGAAAAGGTTATGAGAGCGGAGGGATGTTCCGCCTTTCCCTCGCAGATTTTTGTAATAAAGTCGTGAACCATATTCATTCGAGTGTTAATGAATCTGAAGTTTGGCATTCACGTCTTTGTCACATTACTTTCGGTGTTATGACGTGGCTAGCTAAGTTGGATTTAATCCCGAGTTTCACTTTAGCCAAAGGTTCTAAGTGCCTTTCATGTGTGCAAGCTAAGCAACCTCGCCAGCCTCACAAGGCTGCGGAGGAGAGACACTTGGCACCATTAGAGCTCATACATTCTGATCTTTGTGAGATGAATGGTGTGTTGACTAAAGGTGGAAAGAATTTCTTCATGACAATGATAGATGATTTCACTAGATATTGCTATGTGTATCTGCTAAATACTAAAGATGAGGTTCTACACTACTTTAAAATCTATAAGGCAGAAGTTGAGAATCAACTTGAAAAGAAAACTAAATGAGTCCGATCAGATCGTGGTGGAGAGTACTTCTCGAGTGAGTTTGATTCTTTTTGCGTGGAACACGACATTATTCATGAGAGGATGCCTTCCTATTCACCTTAGTCAAACGGGGTTGCTGAGCGGAAAAGCCGTACTCTAACTGATTTGGTTAACGCCATGTTAGATATATCAGATTTATCCAAGGCATGGTGGGAGGAGGCTATATTGACAGCATGTCATGTCTTGAATAAAGTTCTGATAAAGGATAATGAGATTTCTCCCTGTGAGAAATGGGCGAAGAGAAGGACAACACTCTCGTACTTGCGTACTTGGAGCTGTTTGGCAAAAGTCAATGTGCCGATCCCCAAAAAGCGTAAGCTTGGACTAAAAACCATGGACTATGTTAATTTGGGATATGCTAAGAACACCGTTGGCTATAGATTTCTAGTAGTGAAATCTGAGGTACCTGACTAGAAGGTCGGTACAATTATGGAGTATAAGGATGCTACATTCTTCGAGGATATTTTTCCTATGAGAGATATGCAAAGCACTTCTAGACATGAATGTGAGGAGACTCCTAAGCCTGCCATCCCTATGGAATATAATGAATGAACACATGATGATAATCCCGAGGAGGATGACGAGGAAACCCTTGGTAGGGTAAAGAGACAAAGGACTGCAAAGACCTTTGGTGATGATTTCTTCGTGTACCTCGTGGATGGTACTCCCACTTCTATTTCAGAAGAGTATGCCTCTCCAAAAGCTGACTACTGGAAGGATGCAGTCCGTAGAGACATGGATTCCATCATGGCTAATGGGACATGGGAGATCACTGAGCGTCCCTATGGTTGTAAACCATTGGGATGTAAGTGGGTGTTCAAAAAGAAGCTTAGGCCCAATGGTACGATTGAAAAGTCACTACTGCAGGATGCTGCTAATGCGACACTACGACCAGAGACCCTTCGGGAAACTGTGTGTGATGCAATAATCTCAAATAGTGGTGTAAGAAAACCATAAAAAATGTGCAAAACTTTGCAATGACGGATGCATCAAACACGATTCATATTTAGTTGTGTGTGCGATGCACGACATACGGTTCAGTTCAATGAACTGTTTGCGATGAGGAAGAAGAACGGAAATGGGCAGCCAGATGAAGGCGTGTGCGATATACGGCATACAGTTCAATCGGATTAACTGTTTGTGATGAGGTGGAACAACAGAAACAGATAGCTAGATAAAGGTGTGTGAGATTGAGGGCATACGCTTCAGAAGGATTAACTGTTTGTGATTAGGCATCAGAACAGAAACGGTCAGCCAGATCAAAGGTGTGTGCGATTGATGGCATACACTTCACACGGATGAACTGTTTACAATTAGCCACAACAAACAGAAACAATTAGATAGATCAACGTGTGTGCGCTAGACATGCACACATTCTAATTAAAAGAAGCGTGCGTGATGGTAATAACGAGCATGCACGATTCTTGGAACAAGAAGTGTGCTGACATTGCCAATTGTGGTGCATCAAACGCCACATACGCTGCCAAGAAAGTGTGCCCACGTTATGTCATCCGGGAATAGTGTTGCACTTAGAAATTATAGAACCGTCAATAAATTTTGAGCCTGCATCCCGTCCCTTCCAAATTGCAAACCTGTTGACACCGATCAAAACCTAAATGGTTTCCCACTTAGGAGCGTATTAGTACTCGGTTATAAATACTATACTATGCCAGGATGACTGCACATTCCTTCCTCAACTCCTCATCCACAAAAGCAAACAAGTCATTCAGCATCGTTCTCTTGCATCTGCCATGGCTAGATTGAGTTCTCAGTTGAGAGATTACCACCATGAAGAGGCGAGCATGGAAGCGGAAGCACGAGAGATGTCCTGCTTAGCCGCGAAAGCAGCTGACATGTCTCGCCGCGCCGCCGAAGCAGCACGGAGGTCTCGCCGCGCCACCGAAGTAGCATGGAGGTCCCACCGCACCGTCGATGCAGCAGACTGGTCTAGTCGCACCGCGGAAGCAGCAGAGATGTCCTGCCACGCCGCGAATGCAGCAGAGATGTCCTCCTGCGCTCGACGGCCTTGGAAAATCTCTCGCGGGCAGGCGAGGACTCTTACAGGCGCATGCATGCCATCGTCCATAGCCAGATGGATCAGATCTCCAGCTGGATGAAGCTGCAGGACGAGTTGAATGCCTCGTTTGAACAACTCTGGGACAACCGTGACCTGCTAAGGGCGAAGATTGCCTGAAGTGCGTGTTGGGGAATGTAGCAGAAATTCAAAATTTTCCTACGTGTCACCAAGATCTATCTATGGAGAAACCAGCAACGAGGGGAAGGAGAGTGCATCTACATACCCTTGTAGATTGCTAAGCGGAAGCGTTCAAGAGAACAGGGTTGAAGGAGTCGTACTCGTCGTGATCCAAATCACCGGAGATCCTAGTGCCGAACGGACGGCACCTCCGCGTTCAACACACGTGCAGCCCGGTGACGTCTCCCACGCCTTGATCCAGCAAGGAGAGAGGGAGAGGTTGAGGAAGACTCCATCCAGCAGCAGCACAACGGCGTGATGGTGATGGAGGAGCGTGGTAGTCCAGCAGGGCTTCGCCAAGCACCGCGAGATATGAGGAGAAAGAGAGGTAGGGCTGCGCCAACAGGAGAAGAAACTCATGTATTGGGCTGCTCCTATGCCTCCACTATATATAGGGGGAGAGGGGGCTGCGCCCCCACCTAGGTTTCCATCCCTAGGGGGCGGCGGCCAGCCCTAGATCCCATCTAGGGGGGCGGCCAAGTGGTGGAGAGGGGGAAACTTGCCCCCCAAGCAAGGTGGGGCGCCCCCTCCCCAAACCCTAGGCGCCTTGGGCCCTTGTGGGGGGGGCACCAGCCCACCTGGGGCTGGTCCCCTCCCACACTTGGCCCATGCAGCCCTCCGGGGCCGGTGGCCCCACTTGGTGGACCCCCTGGACCCTCCTGGTGGTCCCGGTACGTTACCGATAAAACCCGAAACTTTTCCGGTGACCAAGACAGGACTTCCGATATATAAATCTTTACCTCCGGACCATTCCAGACGTCCGGGATCTCATCCGGGACTCCGAACCACATACAAACTTCCTTTATAACCCTAGCGTCATCGAACCTTAAGTGTGTAGACCCTACGGGTTCGGGAATCATGCAGACATGACCGAGACGTTCTCTGGTCAATAGCCAACAGCGGGATCTGGATACCCATGTTGGCTCCCACACGTTCCACGATGATCTCATCGGATGAACCACGATGTCAAGGACTCAATCGATCCCGTATACAATTCCCTTTGTCTAGCGGTATAGTACTTGCCCGAGATTCGATCGTCGGTATACCGATACCTTGTTCAATCTCGTTACCGGCAAGTCTCTTTACTCGTTCCGTAACACATCATCCCGTGATCAACCCCTTGGTCACATTGTGCACATTATGATGATGTCCTACCGAGTGGGCCTAGAGATACCTCTCCGTTTACACAGAGTAACAAATCCCAGTCTCGATTCGTGCCAACCCAACAGACACTTTCGGAGATACCTATAGTGCACCTTTATAGCCACCCAGTTACGTTGTGACGTTTGGTACACCCAAAGCATTCCTACGGTATCCGGGAGTTGCACAATCTCATGGTCTAAGGAAATGATACTTGACATTAGAAAAGCTTCAGCATACGAACTACGATCTTTGTGCTAGGCTTAGGATTGGGTCTTGTCCATCACATCATTCTCCTAATGATGTGATCCCGTTATCAACAACATCCAATGTCCATGGTCAGGAAACCGTGACCATCTGTTGATCAACGAGCTAGTCAATTAGAGGCTTACTAGGGACATGGTGTTGTCTATGTACCCACACATGTATCTGAGTTTCATATCAATACAATTATAGCATGGATAATAAACGATTATCATGAACAAGGAAATATAATAATAATAACCAATTTATCATTGCCTCTAGGGCATATTTCCAACAGTCTCCCACTTGCACTAGAGTCAATAATCTAGTTCACATCGCCATGTGATTAACACTCACAGGTCACATCACCATGTGACCAACATCCAAAGAGTTTACTAGTGTCATTAAACTAGTTCACATCATCATGTGATTAAGACTCAATGAGTTCTGGGGTTTGATCATGTTTTGCTTGTGAGAGAGGTTTTACTCAACGATTCTGCAACATTCAGATCCGTATGTACTTCGCAATTCTCTATGTCATATTGTAAATGCTGCTTCCACGCTCCACTTGAAGCTATTCCAAATGGTTGCTTCACTATACGTATCCGATTTGCTACTCAGAGTCATTCGGATAGGTGTTAAAGCTTGCATCGACGTAACCCTTTACGCCGAACTCTTTATCACCTCCATAATCGAGAAACATTTCCTTATTCCTCTAAGAATAATTTTGACCACTGTCCAATGATCCGTTCCTGGATCATTCTTGCACCCCTTGACTGACTCATGGCAAGGCACACTTCCGGTGCGGTACACAGCATAGCATACTATAGAGCCTACGTCTGAAGCGTAGGGGACGGCCTTCGTCCTTTGTCTCTCTTCTGCCGTGGTCGAGCTTTAACTCTTAACTTCATACCTTACAACTCAGGCAAGAACTTCTTCTCTGACTGATCCATCTTGAACACCTTCAAGATCATGTCAAGGTATGTGCTCATTTGAAAGTATTGTTAAGCATTTTGATCTATCTTATAGATCTTGATGCTTATTGTTCAAGTAGCCTAATCCAGGTTTTCCATTGAAAAACACTTTTCAAATAACCCTATATGCTTTACAGAAAATTCTACATCATTTCTGATCATAAATATGTCAACAACATATACTCATCAGAAATTCTATAGTGCTCCCACTCACTTCTTTGGAAATACAAGTTTCTCACAAACTTTGTATAAACCCAAAATCTTTGATCATCTCATCAAAGCGTACATTCCAACTTCGAGATCCTTACTCCAGTCCTAAGAAGGATTGCTAGAGCTTTGCATACTTATTAGCGTCTTTCAGGATTGACAAAACCTTCTGGTTGTATCCCATACAACCTTTCCTTACGAAAACTGGTAAGGAAACTCGTTTTGACATCCATCTGCCAGATTTCATAAATGCAGCTAATTCTAACATGATTCCGACGGACTTAAGCATTGCTACGGATGAGAAAATCTCATCGTAGTCAACTCCTTGAACTTGTGAAAAACTCTTCGCCACAAGTCGAGCTTCATAGATGGTGACATTACCATCCATGCCCGTCTTCTTCTTAAAGATCCATTTATCTCAATGGCTTGCCGATCATTGGGCAAGTCTACCAAAGTCCATGCTTTGTTCTGATACATGGATCCTATCTCGAATTTCATGGCTTCTAACCATTTGTCGGAATTTGGGCCCACCATCACTTCTCCATAGCTTGTAGGTTCATTGTTGTCTAGCAACATGACCTTCAAGACAGGATTACTGTACCACTCTGAAGCAGTACATATCCTTGTCACCCTACGAGGTACGGTAGTGACTTGATCCGAAGTTTCATGATCACTATCATAAGCTTCTACTTCAATTGGTGTAGGTGCCATAGGAACAACTTCCTGTGCCCTGGTACACACTAGTTGTAGTAATGGTTCAATAACCATGTCAAATCTCCACCATCCTCCCACTCAACTTTTCGAGACAAACTTTTCCTCGAGAAAGGACCCGGTTCAAGAAACAATCCCTATTGCTTTCGGATCTGAATTAGGAGGTAACTGTTTTGGGTGTCCTATGAAGATGCATTTTATCCGCTTTGGGTTCGAGCTTATCAACCTGAAACTTTTTCACATAAGCGTCGCAGCCCCAAACTTTTAAGAAACGACAACTTAGGTTTCTCCAAACGGTGTTGTCTCAACGGAATTACGTGGTACCCTATTAAAGTGAGTGTGGTTGTCTCTAATGCCTAACCCATGAACGATAGTGGTAATTCGATAAGAGACATCATGGTACGCACCATATCCAATAGGGTGCAACTATGATGTTTGGACACACCATCACACTATGGTGTTCCAGGCGGTATTAATTGTGAAACAATTTCCACAATGTCTTAATTGCGTACCAAAGCTCGTAACTCAGATACTCATCTCTATGATCATATCATAGACATTTTATCCTGTTGTCACAATGATCTTCAACTTCACTCTGAAATTACTTGAACCATTCAATAATTCATACTTGTGTTTCATCAAGTAAATATACTCAACATCTACTCGAATCATCTGTGAAGTAAGAACATAATGATATTCACTGCATGCCTCAACACTCATTAGGCTGCACACATCAAAATGTGTTACTTCCAACAAGTTGCTATCTTGTTCCATCTTACTGAAAACGAGGCTTTTTAGTCATCTTGCCCATGTGGTATGATTTGCATATCTCAAGTGATTCAAAATCAAGTGAGTCCAAACGATCCATCCGCATGGAGTTTCTTCATGTGTGTACACCAATAGACATGGTTCGCATGTCTCAAACTTTTCAAAATGAGTGAGTTCAAAGATCCATCCACATGGAGCTTCTTCATGCGTTTTACACCATTATGACTTACATGGCAGTGCCACAAGTAAGTGGTACTATCATTACTATCTTATATCTTTTGGCATGAAAATGTGTATCACTGCGATCGAGATTCAATAAACCATTCATTTTAGGTGCAAGACCATTGAAGGTATTATTCAAATAAACAGAGTAACCATTATTCTTATTAAATGAATAACCGTTTTGTGATAGACATAATCCAATCATGTCTATGCTCAACGCAAACACCAAATAACAATTATTTAGGTTTAACACCAATCTCGATGGTAGAGGGAGCGTGCGATGCTTGATCACATCAACCTTGGAAACACTTCCAACGCATATCGTCAGCTCACCTTTAGCTAGTCTCCGTTTATTCCGTAGCTTTTATTTCGAGTTACTAACACTTAGCAACCAAACCGGTATCTAATACCCTGGTGCTACTAGGAGTACTAGTAAAGTACACATTAACATAATGTATATCCAATATACTTCTGTCGACTTTGCCAGCCTTCTCATCTACCAAGTATCTAGGGTAAATCTGCTCCAGTGGTTGTTCCCCTTATTACAGAAGCACTTAGTCTCGGGTTTGGGTTCAACCTTGGGTTTCTTCACTAGAGCAGCAGCTGATTTGCCGTTTCATGAAGTATCCCTTCTTGCCCTTGCCCTTCTTGAAACTAGTGGTTTCACTAACCATCAACAATTGATACTTCTTCTTGATTTCTACTTTCGCGGTGTCAAACATCGTGAATACTTCAAGGATCATCATATCTATCCCTGATATGTTATAGTTCATCACGAAGCTCTAGCAGCTTGGTGGCAATGACTTTGGAGAAACATCACTATCATCTGGAAGATCAACTCCCACTCGATTCAAGTGATTGTTGCACTCAGACAATCTGAGCACAAGCTCAACGATTGAGATTTTCTCCCTTAGTTTGCAGGCTAAGAAAATCGTCGGAGGTCTTATACCTATTGACGTGGGCACGAGCCTGAAATCCCAATTTCAGCCCTCGAAACATCTCACATGTTCCGTGACGTTTCGAAAAACATCTTTGGTGCCTCAACTCTAAACCGTTTAACTGAACTATCACGTAGTTATGAAAACGTGTATGTCCGATGTTCGCAACATCCACAGACGACGTTTGGGGTTCAGCACACTGAGCGGTGCATTAAGGACATAAGCTTTCTTCTGTCCGCATAATCGCTACTGTCAACTTTCAACTATATTTTTCTCTAGGAACATATCTAAACAGTGGAACTAAAGCGCGAGCTTACGACATAATTTGCAAAGATCTTTTGACTATGTTCAGGATAATTAAGTTCATCTTATGAACTCCCACTCAGATAAACATCCCTCTAGTCATCTAAGTGATTACATGATCCGAGTCAACTAGGCCGTGTCCGATCATCACGTGAGACGGACTAGTCATCATCGGTGAACATCTTCATGTTGATCGTATCTACTATACGACTCATGCTCGACCTTTCGGTCTCTTGTGTTCCGAGGCCATGTCTGTACATGCTAGGCTCGTCAAGTCAACCTAAGTGTTTCGCGTGTGTAAATCTGTCTTACACCCGTTGTATGTGAACGTAAGAATCCATCACACCCGATCATCACGTGGTGCTTAGAAACGACGAACTTTCACAACGGTGCACAGTTAGGGGGAACACTTTCTTGAAATTTTAATGAGGGATCATCTTATTTACTACCGTCGTTCTAAGCAAATAAGATGTATAAACATGATAAACATCACATGCAATCAAATAGTGACATGATATGGCCAATATCATATTGCTCCTTTTGATCTCCATCTTCGGGGCTCCATGATCATCATCGTCACCGGCATGACACCATGATCTCCATCATCATGATCTCCATCATCGTGTCTCCATGAAGTTGTCTCGCCAACTTATTACTTCTACTTACTATGGCTACCGATTAGCAATAAAGTAAAGTAATTACATGGCGTTGTTCAATGACACGCAGGTCATACAATAAATAAAGACAACTCCTATGGCTCCTGCCGGTTGTCATACTCATCGACATGCAAGTCGTGATTCCTATTACAAGAACATGATCAATCTCATACATCACATATCATTCATCACATTCTTCTTGGCCATATCACATCACATAGCATACCCTGCAAAAACAAGTTAGACGTCCTCTAATTGTTGTTTGCATGTTTTACGTGGCTGCTATGGGTTTCTAGCAAGAACGTTTCTTACCTACGCAAAAACCACAACGTGATATGTCAATTGCTATTTACCCTTCATAAGGACCCTTTTCATCGAATCCATTCCGACTAAAGTGGGAGAGACTGGCACCCGCTAGCCACCTTATGCACCAAGTGCATGTTAGTCGGTGGAACTTGTCTCACGTAAGAGTACGTGTAAGGTCGGTCCGGGCCGCTTCATCCCACAATACCGTCAAAACAAGATTGGACTAGTAACGGTAAGCATATTGAACAAAATCAACGCCCACAACTACTTTGTGTTCTACTCGTGAAAAGAATCTACACAATAGACCTAGCTCATGATGCCACTGTTGGGGAACGTAGCAGAAATTCAAAATTTTCCTACGTGTCACCAAGATCTATCTATGGAGAAATCAGCAACGAGGGGAAGGAGAGTGCATCTACATACCCTTGTAGATCGCTAAGCGGAAGCATTCAAGAGAACGGGGTTGAAGGAGTCGTACTCGTCGTGATCCAAATCACCGGAGATCCTAGTGCCGAACGGACGGCACCTTTGCGTTCAACACACCTGCAGCCCGGTGACGTCTCCCACGCCTTGATCCAGCAAGGAGAGAGGGAGAGGTTGAGGAAGACTCCATCCAGCAGCAGCACAATGGCGTGATGGTGATGGAGGAGCGTGGTAGTCCAGCAGGGCTTCGCCAAGCACCGCGAGATATGAGGAGAAAGAGAGGCAGGGCTGCGCCAACAAGAGAAGAAACTCATGTATTGGGCTGCTCCTATGCCTCCACTATATATAGGGGGAGAGGGGGCTGCGCCCCCACCTAGGTTTCCACCCCTAGGGGGCGGCGGCCAGCCCTAGATCCCATCTAGGGGGGCGGCCAAGGGGTGGAGAGGGGGAAACTTGCCCCCCAAGCAAGGTGGGGCGCCCCCTCCCCAAACCCTAGGCGCCTTGGGCCCTTGTGGGGGGGCGCACCAGCCCACCTGGGGCTGGTCCCCTCCCACACTTGGCCCATGCAGCCCTCCGGGGCCGGTGGCCCCACTTGGTGGACCCCCTGGACCCTCCTGGTGGTCCCGGTACGTTACCGATAAAACCCGAAACTTTTCCGGTGACCAAGACAGGACTTCCCATATATAAATCTTTACCTCCGGACCATTCCAGAACTCCTCGTGACGTCCAGGATCTCATCCGGGACTCCGAACCACATACAAACTTCCTTTATAACCCTAGCGTCATCGAACCTTAAGTGTGTAGACCCTACGGGTTCGGGAATCATGCAGACATGACCGAGACGTTCTCCGGTCAATAGCCAACAGCGGGATCTGGATACCCATGTTGGCTCCCACACGTTCCACGATGATCTCATCGGATGAACCACGATGTCAAGGACTCAATCGATCCCGTATACAATTCCCTTTGTCTAGAGGTATAGTACTTACCCGAGATTCGATCGTCGGTATGCCGATACCTTATTCAATCTCGTTACCGGCAAGTCTCTTTACTCGTTTCGTAACACATCATACCGTGATCAACCCCTTGGTCACATTGTGCACATTATGGTGATGTCCTACTGAGTGGGCCCAGAGATACCTCTCCGTTTACACGGAGTGACAAATCCCAGTCTCGATTCGTGCCAACCCAACAGACACTTTCGGAGATACCTGTAGTGCACCTTTATAGCCACCCAGTTACGTTGTGACGTTTGGTACACCCAAAGCATTCCTACGGTATCCGGGAGTTGCACAATCTCATGGTCTAAGGAAATGATACTTGACATTAGAAAAGCTTCAGCATACGAACTACGATCTTTGTGCTAGGCTTAGGATTGGGTCTTGTCCATCACATCATTCTCCTAATGATGTGATCCCGTTATCAACGACATCCAATGTCCATGGTCAGGAAACCGTGACCATCTGTTGATGAACGAGCTAGTCAATTAGAGGCTTACTAGGGACATGGTGTTGTCTATGTACCCACACATGTATCTGAGTTTCATATCAATACAATTATAGCATGGATAATAAATGATTATCATGAACAAGGAAATATAATAATAATAATCAATTTATCATTGCCTCTAGGGCATATTTCCAACAGGGCGGAGCAGGCAGAGGAGACCGCTGCCTTGTTGAAGAGGATGGGCGTCATCATCAAGTAACTTATGGACGAGAATGCCATGCTCCGCATCGAGTGTGAAAGGCTGGTGGAGGAATCCGCGGTTGCTTCCGAGCAGCGTATTAAGGACATGAAACAGATGAAAGAGATCATCACCACTCTCCATGAGAACTAGTCTCCGCGACCTATAGGGCATCAAGAAACTAGAGATCAGTGAGCTAGATCATTGTATGCATCTTCCTTCTTCTTTTGACCTTGTGTATTTCGGGCGTAGCTGCATGTGGCTTTTTAGTTATCTTCCTAGATATCTAAGACAATTATTATTCACTATCATCTTCCTTATATTCATAATGCTTGCTATAAGTCACAGTCGATGCTATATAGGTCTGTCGGATCTTACATCAAGATCCGTGCAAAACTTTCTTTTCAGATTTTCACTTTTCTCTCTTAAATCTTAGTCCAGTGAGACATAGCCACGCCGTGAAACAGGGGCTCGGGCGCCATTAATGGAGACATTGAGAGGGAGGTGCGCGACAGATAGAGGTCAAAGGGCTCTCCCCCTGATGAGCACGCGCAGGAGTCTGATCGCACGCCTCCCATACTCAAATAGCTACCCAGCACGACACCTCCTAGCCAATTAAAAAAGGGACGCGTGGCGGCACGTAATTGGTAAGTAGAATGCCCACGGTTTCTATAATAGTTGTGTTTTCGATTTGTAACACGACAACACTTGTTCCAAAATGACTTTGTTGATTTTTAATATGTGCACCTTCACAAATCGGACAAAAAAATTACCACAGCATGTTGGTGCCATGTCATGACACCATGCTAAGTTTCATGATTTTCAGGCGTGTTTTGGATTTACAAGAATTAAAAAACGAAGTTTCTCAATATTTTCGGCCGAGCCACGACGCCCAGATGTTTGAATTTCATTCTCATTTCTTGCATGAGACCTAGAAATTCACCCAAGGACACACATGTGATTTTTCATGCAACTTTGGTGCACTGGAGCATCTGCTTGTAGTTCAAATTTGAATTATACACATTAAATGCCCAAAAATTCAATTAATGTATGAAAAAGACCAAATGAATCCGGAATAATTCCAAAATTTAGCACGATACTTCTATTTGGTCTAATCTGCCCGTGTAAACAAATTAAGGCGGGAGAAGGTAGTGTACGTATGTTGTTTTGCACACGGAGGTGACACGTTCCCTCTCGGAACCACGAGCCTTCTTGAGAGAAGCTCTGGTTTGCAAGCAGCTTATTCCAAAGTTTGTCCCAATTCGGCCAAAAAATTACCGCAACATGTTGGTGCCATGTCATGACACCATGCCAAGTTTCATAATTTTCAGGCGTGTTGCCGATTTACATGAATTAAAAAACCAAGTTTCTCAATCTTTCCGGCCGAGCCACGATGCCCAGATGTTTGAATTTCATTCCAATTTCTTGCATGGGACCTAGAAATTCATCCAAGAACACATATGTGATTTTTCAACCAACTTTGGTGCACTGGAGCATGTGCTTGTAGTTCAAATTTGAACTATGCACATTAAATGCCCAGAAATTCAATTAATGTATAAAAAAGGCCAAACAAACCAGGAATAATTCCAAAATTTAGCACGATACTTTTAGTTGGTCTAATCTACGTGTGTAAACAAATTAAGGCGGGAGAAGGTAGTGTACGTATGTCGTTTGGCACACGGAGGTGACACGTTCCTTCTCGAAACCACGAGCCTTCTTGAGAGAAGCTCCGGTTTGCAAGAAGCTTATACCAAAGCTTGTCCCAATTCGGCCAAAAAAATTACCGCAACATGTTGGTGCCATGTCATGAAACCATGCCAAGTTTCATGATTTGCAGGTGTGTTTTGTATTTACATGAATTAAAAAACCAAGTTTCTCAATCTTTTCGGTCGAGCCACGACGCCAGATGCTTGAATTTCGTTCCCGTTTCTTGCATGGGACCTACAAATTCACCCAAGGACACACATGTGATTTTCAACCAACTTTGGTGCACTAGAGCATGTGCTTGTAGTTCAAATTTGAATTATGCACATTAAATGACCAGAAATTCAATTAATGTATAAAAAAGGCCAAATGAACCTGGAATAATTATAAAAGTTGGCACGATACTTCTATTTGGTCTAATATGCCTGTGTAAAAAAATTAAGGCGGGAGAAGGCAGTGTACGTATGTCGTTTCACACACAAAGGTGACACGTTCCTCTTGGAACCACGAGCCTTCTTGAGAGAAGCTCCAATTTGCAAGAAGCTTATACCAAAGCTTGTCCCAATTTGGACAAAAAATTTATCGCAGCATGTTGGTGCCATGTCATGACACCATGCCAAGTTTCATGATTTTCAGGCGTGTTTTGGATTTACATCAATTAAACAACCAAGTTTCTCAATCTTTTGTGGCACCCCGGCTCAGAGCGACCGGTTTACCTTGCATTGCCAGCCCACAGACCTTGTCTTCTGGCAACACACAACAACTTGGTACAGAAAAACAACCGCTTTATTCATGCTAGAGGAGCATAGTTTATATTACAACAGTTAGCGAGGCCAAGCGACACACACAGTGCGGCTGAACAATATGTGCATTATTTAGTGAACATAAAGGGGCCTCTATCATGACAACTACTCGACAGTGGATCAACGTCGTAGCGGGACTCCATAGCACAGGGACACCGATGTGGATACGGTCTAGACTCGGACAACACTCCTTCCCAACGAGACTTTCTTGAAATCTGGCATGACACGCCAAGTCAGTACATTGAATGTACTTGCAAGCTCACAACAAGCATAAACATAATGACAAACAATATCATGATATTTAACCATTTAATCGACAATGCAACCATATATCCAACATGCTGTGACTATGCTCAACTGGTACTCATTCTATGGACTTGCTTACCGGACGTGATCATTTCCATACCACAAACATAATAATCTCTAAAACACATTTGTGATCCTTACAACGATCACAACCCGACCAACTCATGGTCCGTGATCCTTACGGCGATCACCACCCGACAAACTCATGGTCCAGCTCAACACGATGGCCTCACTGCCATCCTCCGTACAAACTTAGTGTGCAAATTTTATTAAGTGTTGACCCATGGTGTACCCTACTTTCGAGTGTGTCCGTAACCGTGGACTCGGCTATCGATAGATTAAAACACTTTGCAGAGGTTAGTAGACTGTACCCACACTACAGAACCCATGGCCTCGCACCCCCATTCGGGTGGACCAACGACATTCCGACGAAACCATTTCATTGTCATGACACTCTCCCGGCCATTCCGACTCAGTCCCCATCGGGATAGTCCTGGGTGGCCCCGTGTCTACCTCCAGACACCTCGACTACCGTCGTGGCCACGATCCACTCTGGGACCCGGTACCAAAACTTAACTTAACAACGGGCTCACAAGGTTATGCTTGCCTACCGGGCCAGGGTACAGCACGCCCATAACCTTCCCAAAATGGTGGCACCGACCAGAGGCACGACAATGAAATGCATTAAGGCCGTCCCATACCGGCAAATGTGGTTGCACTGGGAAAGACTCATTTCAGCGGCACCATGACCCGCTCAACAACATATTCAAGTTGAGTTATTTACTAGGTTCAACTTAATGTGAAAATTACCGGTGTCATAATGCCATACTATACATCACTTAACACATGCACCATAGAACCATGCAAATAACTGAATCAACCACGCTCCCACGGAGCCATTATCAACTCATGCTACTACTCTAGTTAAGATCACACCTTACTTAAACCAGAATCATTTCTAGAAATCTCATCATTTTTCATGATGCAAAGACAATAATTAAACTAATTATTAAACTCCATGATCACACCCTTTATTCATTACTTGTAACTAAGTTCTTCTTATCTTACTAACAAGATTCACTCCAAACTTTCTGTAATTTAAGCATTTTAGCATAACAAACAACTAACATAATATACTCATTATATAACTAATTAAATGCATAAATATTCATAAGTTCAAGTAGGAAAATCACAAATATTGAAGTGACACTAAGAAAATGTTGCTGTGGCTTGCCTTAGTGCTGATGAGGTTCACAAAGCTCCTGGTGATCCTCAAGACAAGCTGACTCTTCTGAAAACAATCAAAACCACAAAAAGAAAACATCAAGAAACCTTCTGAAAATTACCAAAAAATCTAGATAGCAAGAAAAAAATCCCATCTTTTGCGTGCTGTTAGATTTTTAGACACATAACACAATGCAGAAAGAATCAATGCATTTGGACATATAGATAACAAGTTTTGGCCATTTAAAGTTTCCTGGATTTTAAATGAATTTGAAATAAATAAATAGGGGGGTGACGTCGAAAGCGTAAACACCCAGGACACCACCACTCATACCGCTTCATGCACGTAATGAGTGGATGACTAGCGGGCCCCGCTAGTCAGGCCAGAGGGAGGGGAGAGGGAAACAGAGAGAGGTGGCGCTTCGCCGAAGCACACACCAGCGATGAGGCTTCTTGGAGTCAAACGAGAGCGAGGGATCGACGGAGGAGATGTTTGCGCACCTTTGATACGTCTCCAACGTATCTATAATTTATGAAGCATTCATGCTATATTATTATCTGTTTTGAATGATTATGGGCTTTATTATACACTTTTATATTACTTTTGGGACTAACCTATTAACCGGAGGCCCAACCCATATCGCTGTTTTATTGCTTGTTTTAGTATTTCAAGGAAAAGGAATATCAAACGGAGTCTAAACAGAATGAAACCATCGGCATCATGATTTTTTGGAAGAATATCATCCTGGAGGCTTGGAGATCAAGTCAGAAGACCCTCGAGGAGCCCAGGAGATAGGGGGGCGCCCCCCCTACAGGGCACGACCCCCTATCTCGTGGACCCCTCGAGCACCCCCCGACCGACTTCTTTCGCCTATATAAGCCTACGTACCCTAAAACCATCGAATATGAAGATAGATCGGGAGTTCCGCCGCCGCAAGCCTCTGTAGCCACCAAAAACCTCTCGGGAGCCTGTTCTGGCACCCTGCCGGAGGGGGAACCCATCACCGGTGGCCATCTTCATCATCCCTGCGCTCTCCATGACGAGGAGGGATAGTTCACCCTCGGGGCTGAGGGTATGTACCAGTAGCTATGTGTTTGATCTCTCTCTCTCTCTCTCTCTCTCTCTCTCTCTCTCTCTCTCTCGTGTTCTATCTCGTGTTCCCTCTATGGCACGATCTTTATGTATCCCGAGCTTTGCTATTGTACTTGGATCTTATGACGTTTCTCCCCCTCTACTCTCTTGTGATGAATTGAGTTTCCCCTTTGAAGTTATCTTATCGGATTGAGTCTTTTATGAGAACACTTGATGTATGTCTTGCCGTGCTTATCTATGGTGACAATGGGATATCATGTGCCTCTTGATGTATGTTCTGGTGACCAACTTGCGGGTTCCGCCCATGAACCTATGCATAGGGGTTGGCACACGTTCTTGACTCTCCGGTAGAAACTTGGGGCACTCTTCGAAGTACTTTGTGTTGGTTGGATGAATATGCGATTGTGTGATGCATATCGTATGATCATGCCCACAGATACTTGAGGTGACAATGGAGTATCTAGGTGACATTAGGGTTTTGGTTGATTTGTGTCTTAAGGTGTTATTCTAGTACAAACTCTTTAATAGATCGATCCAAAAGAATAACTTTGAGGTTGTTTCGTACCCTACCATAATCTCTACGTTTGTTCTCCGCTATTAGTGGCTTTGGAGTGACTCTTTGTTGCATGTTGAGGGATTTTTATATGATCTATCTATGTTATTATTGTTGAGAGAACTTGCACTAGTGAAAGTATGAACCCTAGGCCTTGTTTCCTATCATTGCAATACCGTTTATGCTCACGTTTACCACTTGTTACCTTGCTGTTTTTATAATTTCAGATTACAAAAACCTATATCTACATCTATTTTGCACTTGTATCACCATCTCTTCACCGAACTAGTGCACCTATACAATTTATCATTGTATTGGGTGTGTTGGGGACACAAGAGACTCTTTGTTATTTGGTTGCAGGGTTGTTTGAGAGAGACCATCTTCATCCTACGCCTCCTACGGATTGATAAACCTTAGGTCATCCACTTGAGGGAAATTTGCTACTGTCCTGTAAACCTGTGCACTTGCAGGCCCAACAATGTCTACAAGAAGAAGGTTGTGTAGTAGACATCAAGCTCTTTTCTGGCGCCGTTGCCGGGGAGGCTAGGTAAAAGGGCACTCACTCACACCCCATCAACTAAGCTCTTTTCTGGCGCCGTTGCCGGGGAGGCGAGTGCTTGAAGATATATCTTTAGATCTTGCAATCGAATCTTTTTGTTCCTTGTTTTATCACTAGTTTAGTTTATAAAATAAAACTACAAAAAAATGGAGTTAAGTTTGTCTCATACGCTTCATCTTTTTAATATCTTTCGTGAGTATGATGAAAAGGAAAATTGTGCTCAAGTGCTAGAAGAAGAAATCTATAGAATGTTTGACACTAAATCTTTGAATGATGAGAATGATTGCAATGTTGTTAGTATGAATTCCTTGAATATCCATAATGCTAATGATATGCAAAGCCACAAGCTTGGGGAAGCTATGTTTGATGAATATGATATTTTTTGTCCCCCAAGTTTTGATGAGAAAATTTATTATGATGAAAGCATGCCTCCTATTTATGATGATTATATTGATGAAAGTGGGTTTGGAAGAGTGTCAACTTTAGGAAGTAGTGATCCCACTGATGTTGAATCTTATTGTGATGAATATGAAAGTGGATTTGGAAGAGTGTCAACTTTATTTAGTGATGATTCCACTATTTCGGAAGAGGTTCCAATTGATTATGAGAACAAAGTTGCTATCTATGATGATTATTGTGATGACTTGTATGCTATTAGGAATAATGATAACCATGAAACTTGTCATCATGATTTTAGTTTTCAATTGGATTATGCCTCACATGATAATTATTTTGTTGAGTTTGCTCCCACTACTATTCATGAGAAGTATTTTGCTTACGTGGAGCGTAGTAAATTTTCTATGCTTGTAGATCATGAAAAGAATGCTTAAGGTGCTGGTTATATAGTTGAATTCATTCATGATGCTACTGAAAATTATTATGAGGGAGGAATATATGCTTGTAGGAATAGCAATAATTTTAAGTTTCCTCTCTATGTGTTGAAAATCTTGAAGCTATGCTTGTTTTACCTTCTTATGCTAGTTGATTATTGTTCCCATAAGTTGTTTGCTCAAAAAATCCCGATGCATAGGAAGCGGGTTAGGCTTAAATGTGTTAGTCATATGCTTCATGATGCTCCCGTTATGTTTCAATTCTTATCTTTTATGTGAGCATCATTGTCATGACCATGCCTAGCTAGAAAGGCATTAAAGAAAAGAGCTTGTTGGGAGACAACCCAATATTTACCCTTACTGTTTTTGTGTCTCCACATGATTATGCTACTGTAGTAATCATGTTTTATAGCTTTTGTTTCAATAAAGTGCCAAGTAGAACCTTTGGGAAGACTTGGGTGAAGTTTATGTGATCTTGCTGTGAAAAACAAAAACTTTAGCACTCATGAGAATAGCTGCCATTTTTTTACTGGAGAGTGCTTTTAGGTTGATTCTTTTTGCAGATGATTAATAGACAAATTACTCAGGTCCAGCAATTTATTTTAGAATTTTTTGAGTTCCAGAAGTATACGTTGGATACGGATTACTACAGACTGTTCTGTTTTTGACAGATTCTGTTTTCTATGTGTTGTTTGCTTATTTTGATAAATCTATGAGTAGTATCGGAAGGTATGAACCATAGAGAAGTTAGAATACAGTAGATATTACACCAATAGGAATTTAGAATGAGTTCATTACAGTACCTAAGTGGTGGTTTTATTTCCTTATACTAACGGAGCTTACGAGTTTTGTTTTGAGTTTTGTGTGGTTGAATATTTCAAGTTTTGGGTAAAGATTCAATGGACTATGGAATAAGGAGTGGCAAAGCCTAAGCTTGGGGATGCCCAAGGCACCCCAAGGTAATATTCAAGAACAACCAAGAGCCTGAGCTTGGGGATGCCCCGGAAGGCATCCCCTCTTTCGTCTTCGTTCATCGGTAACTTTACTTGGAGCTATATTTTTATTCGCCACACGATATGTGTTTTGCTTGGAGCGTCATTTTCTTTTGTTATTATTTGCTTGATTTTAGTTAGAATAATGTTTTGCTTCTTTAGTTTCAATAAAAATGTCAAGGATAGCCTTTGCCATGCTTATTTTGCTAGTATACATGTTGCTGTTTGAAAACAGAAAGTTTACCGCTGTTGTAAAAATTCCCTAGAAAAGTCAGAGAATGGTATAATGTTTAATCTTTTTGCATATTGAGATCTGATAAATTTATTACAGTGGGAATTTTAGTTCATAATTGTTGGAGTTATGGAAGTATTGATACTCTTGCATTCTTTACAGACTGTACTGTTTTGGTAGATTGCTGTTATGTTTGCATTGGTTGCATATGTTTGCTTGTTTAATGATTCTATTTGAGGATAGGAGTATTAAATATGCAGAGGCATTTAGTATGAAATGTTGAATAATAATTCAAGTTATTTGTTACAGTAGAAATTGATAAGGTTTTGCATTGGTTTATACTAACCTATCTCAAGAGTTCTTGTTGAGTTTGTTGTGAATGAAGCTTTTGATAAAAAGAGAAACCATGATATGAGAGGAATTAAGGAGACATAAAAGTTCAATCTTGGGGATGCCCAAGGCACCCCAAGATAATATTTCAAGAAGTCTCAAGCATCTAAGCTTGGGGATGCCCCGGTAGGCATCCCACCGTTCTTCTTCAACTACTATCGGTTAGTATCGGTTGAGCCTAAGTTTTTGCTTCTTCACATGAGTTGTGCTATCCTTGCAATGTCATTTTATTTTGTTTTGCTTGCTTTCTGATTAAGATACCAAGATCTGAAATTCTTTAATGAGAGAGAGTCTTCACATAGTTGCATAATTATTTAGCTACTCATTGATAATCACTTATATCTTTTTGGAGTAGTTTTTCATTTACTCGTGTGCTTAACTTATATCCTATGAGTAAATGGTTGAATGAGTTGAATGTCATAAATCTGAGATTATATATGTCTTGTTTGCTTATCTGAAAGCACAAGTGCTCCCTAGGTGGTTTTGGTAATTGATGTCAACATATCTCTTGTTGGACTAACACTTTTATCTAGTATGTTTCAGATAAGTTCAACAATGGAGTGGCATGGACTAAAAGATGTGGGAACTCCTTCAAGATGCTAAGGACAAAGGATTGGCTCAAGCTTCAAGCTCAAGACTCTTCATTTTACATATAAGTGATCCAAGATCACATTGAGTCTATAGGAAAAGCCAATACTATCAAGAAGGGATGAGGTGTTGCTTCATGAGTTTCTTGCTCCATAGTGCTTAGTGATATGCTCCAAAACCCTCAACTACTTTCCCACTTCCACACATA
This sequence comes from Triticum dicoccoides, assembly GCF_002162155.2. Taxonomy (NCBI): domain Eukaryota; kingdom Viridiplantae; phylum Streptophyta; class Magnoliopsida; order Poales; family Poaceae; genus Triticum; species Triticum dicoccoides. The sequence continues at coordinate 744,680,832 of NC_041383.1, read as the reverse complement.
TGTCCTAAACCTAAAGTCAAACTCGGCCCCACCGATTCTTTCTATCTGGCGCCACCGAGTTCAGATGTCATAGCCACTGCCACAAACCCTAGGCAAATCGGTCTCACCGATAGGGATCTCGGTCTCACCGAGATGGGATTGTAATCTCTTTGTCTATGTCCATTACCAAAATCGGTCTCATCGAGTTTGAGAAATCGATACTACCGAGATTACAATGAAAACTCTCTGGTCAACTTATTACCAAAATCGGTCCCACCGAGTTTGAGTAATCGGTCCCACCGAGTTTGCCTGACCAACTCTCTGGTTAGCTAATTACCAAAATCGGTCTCACCGAGTTTGTGTAATCGGTCTCACCAGGATTACGTTATGCCCTAACCCTAACCATATCGGTCCTACCGAGTTGCATATCGGTCCCACCAAAAATCCTAACAGTCACTAGATTTGCTGAATCAGTCCGACCGAGTTTATCAATTCGGTCCCACCGAGTTTGGCAAGTTGTGTGTAACGGCTAGATTTTGTGTGGAGGCTATATATACCCCTCCACCTCCTCTTCATTCATGGAGAGAGCCATCAGAATGAACCTACACTTCCAGCATCCTATTTCTGAGAGAGAACTACCTACTCATGTGTTGAGGCCAAGATATTCCATTCCTACCATATGAATCTTGATCTCTAGCCTTCCCCAAGTTGCTTTACACTCAAATCTTCTTTCCACCAGATCCAAATCCTATGAGAGAGAGTTTAGTGTTGGGGAGACTATCGTTTGAAGCACAAGAGAAAGGAGTTCATCATCAATGCACCATTTGTTACTTCTTGGAGAGTGGTGTCTCCTAGATTGGCTAGGTGTCACTTGGGAGCCTCCGACAAGATTGTGGAGTTGAACCAAGGAGTTTGTAAGGGCAAGGAGATCGCCTACTTCGTGAAGATCTACCGCTAGTGAGGCAAGTCCTTCGTGGGCGACGGCCATGGTGGGATAGACAAGGTTGCTTCTTCGTGGACCCTTCGTGGGTGGAGCCCTCCGTGGACTCGCGCAACCGTTACCCTTCGTGGGTTGAAGTCTCCACCAACGTGGATGTACGATAGCACCACCTATCGGAACCACGCCAAAAATATCCGTGTCTCCAATTGCGTTTGAATCCTCCAAAACCCTTCCCTTTACATTCTTGCAAGTTGCATGCTTTATTTTCCGCTGCTCATACACTCTTTACATGCTTGCTTGCTATATGTCGTGAATGTTAAACTTGTGCCTAAACTCCACTTAAACTTAAAGAAGTTAAAAACTGCAAATTTGGTACTTAGTGTCTAATCACCCCCCTCTAGATACCTCTTCTCAAGGTCCTACAAGTGGTATCAGAGCATTGGTCTCCATTGCCTTGGTTTAATCACCATTGGAGGAAGATGGATGAGTCTACTTTGGGGAGTCTTAGACATAGAGTGCCTATTATTGATGGAGAGTATTTTCATGAGTGAAAAAATGAGATGCTTGTAATTTTCAATCAATATCATTTGAACAAGTACATTGCTAGCCCTTGTGCACCACATGTTGATCCTATGCATCCTACTCTTGATGAGTAAATCGACATAATTAGGAATCTTAGAACTGTTAATCTTATCACTAGAGGCTTGCCTAGAAACTTAATTATAAACTTGCCTACTCTTGAGTGTGCCTACACTATATGGAAATTTCTTTAGGAACGCTTTCCAAATTATTCCTTGAAAAATCTAGATGAAATTCTCCATAAGTCTATTGCCTTGAGTAAGATGAATACTAGTGATCCTATGTTTGGTGATCGTCTATTTGAACTTACAAATCTTATGCATGCCAAAGTAGATGTTGGAATTATTGGTGATATTATTTCCGAAGCTATAAGAATTCATAAGCAAGATCATTGTCAAGCTCACTCTAACGAATTACCCTCTCTAGGACTTGATCTACCACATGACGATGTTGAACATGGATACTATGATGAGGATGATGATAGTGACTCCGATCTTGATGATGCAATGAGACACTTTGGTCTTATGGCAAATCTTCGGGGATATATGTCAGAAGGAAAGGAATGGCTTCTTGATAGTGGATGTACCGATCACATGACCGGAGATAAAGACATGTTTCGTGAGCTTGCTGAAAATGATAGTCCTCGAAAGTATGTCACTTTCGGTGACAACTCAAAGGGTAAGGTGGTTGGCCTCGGTAAGGTGGCCATCTCACATGATAGCTCCATTCAGAATGTTATGCTCGTTGAATCTCTTGGCTACAACTTACTTTCAGTATCTAGACTTGCTGATTTCGGTTTCAATGTCCTATTTGCTGAAGTAGATTGCCAAGTGTTTCGTCGAGACAATCATAAAATGGTCTTTACCGGAATACGTAGAGGTGATCTATACATTGTTGATTTCACTAAAAAGGCTCAACCTAAAACTTGCTTCATTGCTAAATCCTCAAAAGGTTGGTTATGGCATAGACGACTAGGTCATGTTGGTATGCGAAACCTTGACAAGCTTATTAAAGGGAATCATATCCTTGGTGTTAACGATGTCATATTTGATAAGGATAGACTTTGTAGTGCTTGTCAGGCAGGTAAACAGATTGGAGGGAGGCATCCCGTGAAGAACATCATGACCACGAGGAGGCCACTCGAGCTACTTCACATGGATCTCTTTGGTCCCAACTCTTACAAGAGTCTCGGTGGAAATTCTTTTGGTCTAGTTATAGTTGATGATTTTTCAAGATTTACGTGGGTGTTCTTTCTCGATGATAAATCGCAGGTCCAAAAGATCTTCAAAAACTTCGCTAGGAAGGCCCAAAATCAATTTGAAGTGAAGATCAAGAAGGTTTGCAGCGACAACGGAACGGAGTTCAAGAACACAAATGTGGACACCTTTCTTGACAAAGAAGGGATTTCACACGAGTTCTCAGCTACGTACACACCTCAACAAAATGGAGTTGTTGAGAGGAAGAACCGGACGCTCATCGAAATGGCGAGAACGATGCTTGATGAGTACAAGACAACGAAGCACTTTTGGGCAAAAGCGGTTGAGACAGCTTGTCATGCAACAAATCGCTTGTATCTTCACAAGCTACTCGACAAGATGGCATACGAGCTCCTCACTGGTAACGAACCCCAAGTTGGATACTTTCAAGTATTCGGCTCAAAGTGCTACATTCTTGACAAGCATCGTCGTTCTAAATTTGCTCCTAAATCTCATGAAGGTTTCCTACTAGGTTATGGCTCAAACTCTCACACTTACCGTGTCTACAACAATTTCACCCGAAAGGTTGAAAATACGGTAGATGTGAAGTTTGATGAATCTAACGGCTCGCAAGTAGAGCAATTGCCAAGATGTAGGAGACAAAGATCCTTCAGAAGCAATCCAAGACTTGTCTATTGGCAAGGTCCGTCCAATGGAGGTGAAGGAGAGTACCTCGTCCATCCAAGTGGAAGCTTCTACTTCACGACAAGGTGAACCAAGAGTTGATACGGAAGCATCCACAAGTGGGACACACCAAGATGAAGAAAACGAGGAAGTGCATCAAGATGAACGTCAACAACCTCCTTCTCCACCACGACAAGAGAACGCCAACGCCAAAAATGAAGAAGGCCAAGAAGAAGAACAAGATGAAGAAGAAATTCAACCAAGAACCAAGCAAAAGCTTTCATGAGTTCGAGCAAGAATTACTAAAGATCATCCCGTCGAGCAAATCTACAATGATATTCAAACCGGGAGAATCACTCGCTCTAAAACTCGTTTAGCTAACTTTTGTGAAAACTATTCTTTCATCTCTAGCATTGAACCTATGAAGGTCGAAGAAGCATTGGAAGATCCGGATTGGATAAATGCTATGCATGAAGAGCTACACAACTTTGAGAGGAACCAAGTTTGGACATTGGTTGAGAAGCCCGACAACAACCACAACATCATCAGTACCAAATGGGTGTTTTGCAACAAGCAAGATGAAGATGGACAAGTAGTTCGCAACAAAGCACGTCTCGTCGCCCAAGGCTACACACAAGTCGAAAATATGGACTATGGCGAGACTTACACTCCCGTTGCTAGACTTGAGTCCATTCGCATCTTACTTGCCTATGCTAATCATCATGATATCACCTTGTACCAAATGGACATTAAAAGTGCTTTTCTAAATGGTGAAATAGAGGAGGAAGTTTATGTTAAGCAACCTCCCGGATTTGTCAATCCTAAGAAACCCAATCATGTTTACAAACTTCACAAAGCTCTTTATGGTCTTAAACAAGCTCCTAGAGCATGGTATAAATGCTTGACCAAGTTCCTTATTGAAAAAGGCTTTGAAATTGGGAAAATTGATTCCACAATTTTTATTAAAAGGGTTAATGGAGAACTATTTGTTTTCCAAATCTATGTTGATGATATTATATTTGGTTCAACTAACCCTCATTTTAGTGAAAAGTTTGGGAAGCTAATGTCGGAGAAGTTTGAGATGTCTATGATGAGTGAACTCAACTTCTTTCTTGGGTTGCAAATCAAGCAAACTAAGGAAGGTACTTTTGTTTCTCAAACGAAGTACACCAAGGACTTATTCAAGAAGTTCAATATGCAAGAATGCAAAGGTATGTCTACACCCATGCCTACTAGTGGACATCTTGACTTGACCAAAGATGGTGAACTAGTTGATCAAAAGGTTTATCGCTCTATGATTGGTTCATTGTTATATCTATGTGCTTCACGTCCCAATATCATGCTAAGTGTGTGCATGTGTGCACGATATCAAGCTGCTCCTAAAGAAAGTCATCTTAAGGCCGTGAAAAGGATAGTGAGATACTTAATCCATACACCAAATTTTGGCATTTGGTATCCCAAGAGGGCCTCTTTCGATCTTGTTGGATACTCCGACTCGGACTATGCCAGAGACAAGGTTGATAGAAAGTCCACTTCAGGTACTTGTCAATTTCTTGGTAGATCTCTTGTGTCTTGGTCCTCCAAGAAACAAAACTCGGTATCCTTATCCACCACCGAAGCGGAATACATTGCCGCTGGTTCATGTTGTGCTCAATTACTTTGGATGACCCAAACTCTTAAAGATTATGGGGTATATGTGAAACATGTTCCATTGCTTTGTGACAATGAAAGTGCTATCAAAATTGGTCATAATCCCGTACAACATTCTCGAACTAAGCATATTGAAGTTCCTCATCATTTCATTTGAGATCATGTTGCTAAGGGTGACATTGATCTTAAGCACGTTCGCACCGAAAAGCAATTAGCGGATATATTCACTAAACCTCTTGATGAGAAAGTGTTTTGCAGGTTGAGAGGAGAATTGAACATCATTGATGCTTCAAACTTGGAGTAGAAACTCCATTGGATACATGCAAGACATGAGCTTATGACTAATCCTTGATTTTTTCTCTTATGATGAAAATCTTATGTCTTGGATATATTTGTATCTTGCATGTTATCTAGGCCATGTAGGTACTTGGTTGAATCAAATTCCATGAGATTGTAACCTACTCATATCTTGAGCAATCTCTACATCACCAAGTCTCTACACAATGGTGGTTCAAGACAAGGAAGCACGAAACCATTCAAACATATCCTTTGACAAATTCTATGTTGAGCTTCATGATTGTCATTTTTGGATACACAAGTGCTCTTCCTTGCAAGAACTAACCCATGTAGGTAGATGGAGTCAAATTCCAAGTGGTTCTCCCAACTCTTGATGAGCTACATCAACCTTGAGCAACCCACATAAGTTCAACTACATATTCAGCACCACCAACCAAGGTATGTTATTCCATCTTAGAGAAGCTTTACTCCAAGTCATGAGCTAAAGTAACTCGACAAGATGTGAATAAATCAAGATGCTTAACCGAAAAATGGCAACACCATTTTGAGCTTAAACGATGAGTATGACCTATGATCAAGTGATCTCACTTGACTCCTAAGTCAATATACTCTAACATAGGTGACTTTGTCGCCGACCATCTCTAGATGAAGTTCTCTTGTGCTCTTTTCTGTGTTTTTGCATTTGTCTCATGCATATTTGTTTCCCCTTCAAAAAAAACTTCATCTAGATTTCTTTCTGTTTGCTCTGCATTTTCTGCATCCAATTCATTGCATATCATTCAGTAAATTCCTTGCAAATCTTTGTGAGATCCTACTAGTCTAGTGAGCTGAGGTGACAAGTGTTTTCTCTGCGATGAACTCGGTTTCACCGACTTGTTGTTTTCGGTCCAACCGAATCCTTTCGGTACAACCGAAGCATACCACTCGGTGCCACCGATTTCACAACAGGAAAAACAGTTTGCCACTTATTCTGTGTTTCTTCTGATCCAGCTCCACTCAATGAATCTTGTCCTCTACAAGCATCACACTTATATAAATGCTTTGTTCTGTGACTCAAGGATCAAACCCTTCTTGGAAATTGATGTCAAAGGGGGAGAGAGAGATCACATCAAAGCTTATCACTTAGAGAGATCACATCAGAGAGGGATAGTATCACCTCCTTATGGGGAGAAAGAGATCTCCAGGGGGAGAGAATACTCAAGTAGAAAGTATTTCTCAAGGATCCCAGATGCTTGGTGTTCAAGAGGAGAGATGCCACATGTCTTATTGAGGGGAAAAGACATGTTCATATGTGCTTATTTGCATTAGTTTGCATTAGCTATGTTCATTTATATCTTTCAGCTCTGATTTTCTGTTCCCTATCTTCTCCCAGTATCCCATGCTAGATTCATGGGGAGCAAGACATCTAAGGGAAAGAAATCATTTAAATTCATTGCATATCTTTACTCTTGGGGACATGTCTAATCCAATGTGGTATTTAGTACTCACTCTCTACATGTCATCCCAGTCTTGGTATTCTTGTGGTTTCTTCTGTTTGCTCTGGCTAGTAGATGTACCTGTGTTATCTAACCTTGTTTACGCAGGTTCATTCCATCCTAAGCCAACTCAAGACTACAAGGTAAGTATATGCATCACAATCATGTGTATGAGGAATTCTTGCTGATGTACATACTGTTTGCAAGAAGGACTCATGGGCATGAAGGTATTTTCTTTAATATTCTTTGCTCTGATGCATATGGCCAAGATACATGTAACACTTTGCCTACTCTGTCATGGTTATGCTCTCACATGCTTCTATATTCCATATTCACATGATTGCATACATGTAGGGGGAGCCTATGCTTGTTACATGTCTTTCCAAAGCTTTACTTGCTACTCTTTATATCTTTATCTAAAGCTTTGATGTATGTTGTCATCAATTACCAAAAAGGGGGAGATTGAAAGCACAAGTGCTCCCTAGGTGGTTTTGGTAATTGATGTCAACATATCTCTTGTTGGACTAACACTTTTATCTAGTATGTTTCAGATAAGTTCAATAATGGAGTGGCATGGACTAAAAGATGTGGGAACTCCTTCAAGATGCTAAGGACAAAGGATTGGCTCAAGCTTCAAGCTCAAGACTCTTCATTTTACATTTTAGTGATCCAAGATCACATTGAGTCTATAGGAAAAGCCAATACTATCAAGAAGGGATGAGGTGTTGCTTAATGAGTTTCTTGCTCCACAGTGCTTAGTGATATGCTCCAAAACCCTCAACTACTTTCCCACTTCCACACATATGTCCTAAACCTAAAGTCAAACTCGGCCCCACCGATTCTTTCTATCCGGCGCCACCGAGTTCAGATGTCATAGCCACTGCCACAAACCCTAGGCAAATCGGTCTCACCGATAGGGATCTCGGTCTCACCGAGATGGGATTGTAATCTCTCTGTTATGTCCATTACCAAAATCGGTCTCACCGAGTTTGAGCAACCGGTACTACCGAGATTACAATGCAAACTCTCTGGTCAACTTATTACCAAAATTAGTCCCATCGAGTTTGAGTAATCGGTCCCACCGAGTTGGCCTGACCAACTCTCTGGTTAGCTAATTACCAACATCGGTCTCACCGAGTTTGTGTAATCGGTCTCACCAAGATTACGTTATGCCCTAACCCTAACCATATCGGTCCTACCGAGCTGCATATCGGTCCCACCAAAAATCCTAACGATCACTAGATTTGCTGAATCAGTCCGACCGAGTTTATCAATTCGGTCCCACCGAGTTTGGCAAGTTGTGTGTAACGGTTAGATTTTGTGTGGAGGCTATATATACCCCTCCACCTCCTCTTCATTCGTGGAGAGAGCCATCAGAACGAACCTACACTTCCGGCATCCTTTTTTTTGAGAGAGAACTACCTACTCATGTGTTGAGGCCAAGATATTCCATTCCTACCATATGAATCTTGATCTCTAGCCTTCCCCAAGTTGCTTTCCACTCATATCTTCTTTCCACCAGATCCAAATCCTATGAGAGAGAGTTGAGTGTTGGGGAGACTATCATTTGAAGCACAAGAGCAAGGAGTTCATCATCAACGCACCATTTGTTACTTCTTGGAGAGTGCCGTCTCCTAGATTGGCTAGGTGTCACTTGGGAGCCTCCAACAAGATTGTGGAGTTGAACCAAGGAGTTTGTAAGGGCAAGGAGATCGCCTACTTCGTGAAGATCTACCGCTAGTGAGGCAAGTCCTTCGTGGGCGACGGCCATGGTGGGATAGACAAGGTTGCTTCTTCGTGGACCCTTCGTGGGTGGAGCCCTCTGTGGACTCGCGCAACCGTTACCCTTCATGGGTTGAAGTCTCCACCAACATGGATGTACGATAGCACCACCTATCGGAACCACGCCAAAAACATCCGTGTCTCCAATTGCGTTTGAATCCTCCAAAACCCTTCCCTTTACATTCTTGCAAGTTGCATGCTTTACTTTCCGCTGCTCATATACTCTTTGCATGCTTGCTTGCTATATGTTGTGAATGTTAAACTTGTGCCTAAACTCCACTTAAACTTAAAGAAGTTAAAAACTACAACTTTGGTACTTAGTGTCTAATCACCCCCCTCTAGACACCTCTTCTCAAGGTCCGACATTATCCCATGGGGAGTAATGACTTCACATCTAAGAAGTAGAGGTTGTAAGTTTATTGACGGTTAGCAAGCATTGTATTAGTCATTTGAATAATTCATGAAAGAATATTGAAGGAAGAGAGATTTCACATATAAATATATTATCATAGACATCTTTTATAATTTTGAGCACTAATTAAGTATGACATGCTAAAGAGTTGATGTTGGACAAGGAAGACAACGTAATGGGTTATGTTTTCTCGCATCTCAGTTAAAGTATATTGTCATGGATCATTCAAACATGTTGAGCTTGCCTTTCCCCCTCACGCTAGCCAAAATTCCTAGCACCAAGTAGAGATACTACTTGTGCTTCCAAATATCCTTAAACCCAGTTTTGCCATGAGAGTCCACCATACCTACCTATGGATTGACTAAGATCCTTCAAGTAAGTTGTCATCGGTGCAAGCAATAAAAATTGCTCTCTAAATATGCATGACTTATTAGTGTGGAGAAAATAAGCTTTGTACAAACTTGTTATGGAAGCAATAAAAGCGACGGACTGCATAATAAAGGTCCATATACAAGGGGCAATATAAAGTGACGTTCTTTCGCATTAAGATTTTGCGTATCCAACCCTAAAAGCGCATGACAACCTCTGCTTCCCTCTGCGAAGGGCCTATCTTTTACTTTATGTCTTCTACTTTATGCAAGAGTCAAGGTGATCTTCACCTTTCCCTTTTTCATT
>NC_041383.1:744658292-744671075 GCF_002162155.2 Triticum dicoccoides | reverse complement strand
ATATATATATATATATATATATATATATATATATATATATATATATCCAATTGGATTTACGTTTGCATGAACTATTATTGTTGACATCACCCAAAGGTGAATACGTTTGGAGGCAACATTATAAGCCCCAATCTTTCTCTGTGTCTGACTAAAACTTCATAACCACAAGTATTGCGTGAGTGTTAGCAATTTTAGAAGACTATATGATAGTTGTGTATGTGAAGTTTGCTAAACGAAAGCTCTGACATAGTCTCTTCCTGAAAGTAAGATGAATTGCAATTGTTTGATGACTAAGAATGAAGTTTGCTAGTTTTCAAGAAAGTTTATGGTCTATGCTTTAATATGTGAATTGCTTGTTACTAGTTCGTGAAAAGTTTTATGAGATGTACTACTATTATGACACATAAATATGCTAGAAAGGGTGATTGAAATTATCATTGATCAAACTTGTGCACCTTCTAGCATTCACACTTCATAAATTCTTTCTTTATCATTTACCTACTCGAGGACGAGTAGGAATTAAGCTTTGGGATGCTTGATACTTCTCCAACGTATCTATAATTTATGAAGCATTCAAGCTATATTATTATCTGTTTTGAATGATTATGGGCTTTATTATACACTTTTATATTACTTTTGGGACTAACCTATTGACCGGAGGCCCAGCCCATATTGCTGTTTTATTGCTTGTTTCAGTATTTCGAGGAAAAGGAATATCAAACGGAGTCCAAACCGAATGAAACCTTCGGCATCGTGTTTTTTTGGAAGAATATCATCCTGGAGGCTTGGAGATCAAGTCAGAAGACCCTCGAGGAGCCCAGGAGATAGGGGGCGCCCCCCTACAGGGTGCGCCCCCTGTCTCGTGGACCCCTCGAGCACCCCCCGACCGACTTCTTTCGCCTATATAAGCCTACGTACCCTAAAACCATCGAATATGAAGATAGATCGGGAGTTCCGCCGCCGCAAGCCTCTGTAGCCACCAAAAACTTCTCGGGTGCTAGAACCATCGTGTTTTTTTGGAAGAATATCTTTCGTGAGTATGAATCTTTTTTGAGAGAGCCATCAGAATGAACCTACACTTCCAGCATCCTATTTCTGAGAGAGAACTACCTACTCATGTGTTGAGGCCAAGATATTCCATTCCTACCATATGAATCTTGATCTCTAGCCTTCCCCAAGTTGCTTTACACTCAAATCTTCTTTCCACCAGATCCAAATCCTATGAGAGAGAGTTTAGTGTTGGGGAGACTATCGTTTGAAGCACAAGAGAAAGGAGTTCATCATCAATGCACCATTTGTTACTTCTTGGAGAGTGGTGTCTCCTAGATTGGCTAGGTGTCACTTGGGAGCCTCCGACAAGATTGTGGAGTTGAACCAAGGAGTTTGTAAGGGCAAGGAGATCGCCTACTTCGTGAAGATCTACCGCTAGTGAGGCAAGTCCTTCGTGGGCGACGGCCATGGTGGGATAGACAAGGTTGCTTCTTCGTGGACCCTTCGTGGGTGGAGCCCTCCGTGGACTCGCGCAACCGTTACCCTTCGTGGGTTGAAGTCTCCACCAACGTGGATGTACGATAGCACCACCTATTGTAACCACGCCAAAAATATCCGTGTCTCCAATTGCGTTTGAATCCTCCAAAACCCTTCCCTTTACATTCTTGCAAGTTGCATGCTTTATTTTCCGCTGCTCATACACTCTTTACATGCTTGCTTGCTATATGTCGTGAATGTTAAACTTGTGCCTAAACTCCACTTAAACTTAAAGAAGTTAAAAACTGCAAATTTGATACTTAGTGTCTAATCACCCCCCTCTAGATACCTCTTCTCAAGGTCCTACAAGTGGTATCAGAGCATTGGTCTCCATTGCCTTGGTTTAATCACCATTGGAGGAAGATGGATGAGTCTACTTTGGGGAGTCTTAGACATAGAGTGCCTATTATTGATGGAGAGTATTTTCATGAGTGAAAAAATGAGATGCTTGTAATTTTCAATCAATATCATTTGAACAAGTACATTGCTAGCCCTTGTGCACCACATGTTGATCCTATGCATCCTACTCTTGATGAGTAAATCGACATAATTAGGAATCTTAGAACTGTTAATCTTATCACTAGAGGCTTGCCTAGAAACTTAATTATAAACTTGCCTACTCTTGAGTGTGCCTACACTATATGGAAATTTCTTTAGGAACGCTTTCCAAATTATTCCTTGAAAAATCTAGATGAAATTCTCCATAAGTCTATTGCCTTGAGTAAGATGAATACTAGTGATCCTATGTTTGGTGATCGTCTATTTGAACTTACAAATCTTATGCGTGCCAAAGTAGATGTTGGAATTATTGGTGATATTATTTCCGAAGCTATAAGAATTCATAAGCAAGATCATTGTCAAGCTCACTCTAACGAATTACCCTCTCTAGGACTTGATCTACCACATGACGATGTTGAACATGGATACTATGATGAGGATGATGATAGTGACTCCGATCTTGATGATGCAATGAGACACTTTGGTCTTATGGCAAATCTTCGGGGATATATGTCAGAAGGAAAGGAATGGCTTCTTGATAGTGGATGTACCGATCACATGACCGGAGATAAAGACATGTTTCGTGAGCTTGCTGAAAATGATAGTCCTCGAAAGTATGTCACTTTCGGTGACAACTCAAAGGGTAAGGTGGTTGGCCTCGGTAAGGTGGCCATCTCACATGATAGCTCCATTCAGAATGTTATGCTCGTTGAATCTCTTGGCTACAACTTACTTTCAGTATCTAGACTTGCTGATTTCGGTTTCAATGTCCTATTTGCTGAAGTAGATTGCCAAGTGTTTCGTCGAGACAATCATAAAATGGTCTTTACCGGAATACGTAGAGGTGATCTATACATTGTTGATTTCACTAAAAAGGCTCAACCTAAAACTTGCTTCATTGCTAAATCCTCAAAAGGTTGGTTATGGCATAGACGACTAGGTCATGTTGGTATGCGAAACCTTGACAAGCTTATTAAAGGGAATCATATCCTTGGTGTTAACGATGTCATATTTGATAAGGATAGACTTTGTAGTGCTTGTCAGGCAGGTAAACAGATTGGAGGGAGGCATCCCGTGAAGAACATCATGACCACGAGGAGGCCACTCGAGCTACTTCACATGGATCTCTTTGGTCCCAACTCTTACAAGAGTCTCGGTGGAAATTCTTTTGGTCTAGTTATAGTTGATGATTTTTCAAGATTTACGTGGGTGTTCTTTCTCGATGATAAATCGCAGGTCCAAAAGATCTTCAAAAACTTCGCTAGGAAGGCCCAAAATCAATTTGAAGTGAAGATCAAGAAGGTTTGCAGCGACAACGGAACGGAGTTCAAGAACACAAATGTGGACACCTCTCTTGACAAAGAAGGGATTTCACACGAGTTCTCAGCTACGTACACACCTCAACAAAATGGAGTTGTTGAGAGGAAGAACCGGACGCTCATCGAAATGGCGAGAACGATGCTTGATGAGTACAAGACAACGAAGCACTTTTGGGCAAAAGCGGTTGAGACAGCTTGTCATGCAACAAATCGCTTGTATCTTCACAAGCTACTCGGCAAGATGGCATACGAGCTCCTCACTGGTAACGAACCCCAAGTTGGATACTTTCAAGTATTCGGCTCAAAGTGCTACATTCTTGACAAGCATCGTCGTTCTAAATTTGCTCCTAAATCTCATGAAGGTTTCCTACTAGGTTATGGCTCAAACTCTCACACTTACCGTGTCTACAACAATTTCACCCGAAAGGTTGAAAATACGGTAGATGTGAAGTTTGATGAATCTAACGGCTCGCAAGTAGAGCAATTGCCAAGATGTAGGAGACAAAGATCCTTCAGAAGCAATCCAAGACTTGTCTATTGGCAAGGTCCGTCCAATGGAGGTGAAGGAGAGTACCTCGTCCATCCAAGTGGAAGCTTCTACTTCACGACAAGGTGAACCAAGAGTTGATACGGAAGCATCCACAAGTGGGACACACCAAGATGAAGAAAACGAGGAAGTGCATCAAGATGAACGTCAACAACCTCCTTCTCCACCACGACAAGAGAACGCCAACGCCAAAAATGAAGAAGGCCAAGAAGAAGAACAAGATGAAGAAGAAATTCAACCAAGAACCAAGCAAAAGCTTTCATGAGTTCGAGCAAGAATTGCTAAAGATCATCCCGTCGAGCAAATCTACAATGATATTCAAACCGGGAGAATCACTCGCTCTAAAACTCGTTTAGCTAACTTTTGTGAAAACTATTCTTTCATCTCTAGCATTGAACCTATGAAGGTCGAAGAAGCATTGGAAGATCCGGATTGGATAAATGCTATGCATGAAGAGCTACACAACTTTGAGAGGAACCAAGTTTGGACATTGGTTGAGAAGCCCGACAACAACCACAACATCATCAGTACCAAATGGGTGTTTTGCAACAAGCAAGATGAAGATGGACAAGTAGTTCGCAACAAAGCACGTCTCGTCGCCCAAGGCTACACACAAGTCGAAAATATGGACTATGGCGAGACTTACACTCCCGTTGCTAGACTTGCGTCCATTCGCATCTTACTTGCCTATGCTAATCATCATGATATCACCTTGTACCAAATGGACATTAAAAGTGCTTTTCTAAATGGTGAAATAGAGGAGGAAGTTTATGTTAAGCAACCTCCCGGCTTTGTCAATCCTAAGAAACCCAATCATGTTTACAAACTTCACAAAGCTCTTTATGGTCTTAAACAAGCTCCTAGAGCATGGTATAAATGCTTGACCAAGTTCCTTATTGAAAAAGGCTTTGAAATTGGGAAAATTGATTCCACAATTTTTATTAAAAGGGTTAATGGAGAACTATTTGTTTGCCAAATCTATGTTGATGATATTATATTTGGTTCAACTAACCCTCATTTTAGTGAAAAGTTTGGGAAGCTAATGTCGGAGAAGTTTGAGATGTCTATGATGAGTGAACTCAAATTCTTTCTTGGGTTGCAAATCAAGCAAACTAAGGAAGGTACTTTTGTTTCTCAAACGAAGTACACCAAGGACTTATTCAAGAAGTTCAATATGCAAGAATGCAAAGGTATGTCTACACCCATGCCTACTAGTGGGCATCTTGACTTGACCAAAGATGGTGAACTAGTTGATCAAAAGGTTTATCGCTCTATGATTGGTTCATTGTTATATCTATGTGCTTCACGTCCCAATATCATGCTAAGTGTGTGCATGTGTGCACGATATCAAGCTGCTCCTAAAGAAAGTCATCTTAAGGCCGTGAAAAGGATAGTGAGATACTTAATCCATACACCAAATTTTGGCATTTGGTATCCCAAGAGGGCCTCGTTCGATCTTGTTGGCTACTCCGACTCGGACTATGCCAGAGACAAGGTTGATAGAAAGTCCACTTCAGGTACTTGTCAATTTCTTGGTAGATCTCTTGTGTCTTGGTCCTCCAAGAAACAAAACTCGGTATCCTTATCCACCACCGAAGCGGAATACATTGCCGCTGGTTCATGTTGTGCTCAATTACTTTGGATGACCCAAACTCTTAAATATTATGGGGTATATGTGAAACATGTTCCATTGCTTTGTGACAATGAAAGTGCTATCAAAATTGGTCATAATCCCGTACAACATTCTCGAACTAAGCATATTGAAGTTCCTCATCATTTCATTTGAGATCATGTTGCTAAGGGTGACATTGATCTTAAGCACGTTCGCACCGAAAAGCAATTAGCGGATATATTCACTAAACCTCTTGATGAGAAAGTGTTTTGCAGGTTGAGAGGAGAATTGAACATCATTGATGCTTCAAACTTGGAGTAGAAACTCCATTGGATACATGCAAGACATGAGCTTATGACTAATCCTTGATTTTTTCTCTTATGATGAAAATCTTATGTCTTGGATATATTTGTATCTTGCATGTTATCTAGGCCATGTAGGTACTTGGTTGAATCAAATTCCATGAGATTGTAACCTACTCATATCTTGAGCAATCTCTACATCACCAAGTCTCTACACAATGGTGGTTCAAGACAAGGAAGCACGAAACCATTCAAACATATCCTTTGACAAATTCTATGTTGAGCTTCATGATTGTCATTTTTGGATACACAAGTGCTCTTCCTTGCAAGAACTAACCCATGTAGGTAGATGGAGTCAAATTCCAAGTGGTTCTCTCAACTCTTGATGAGCTACATCAACCTTGAGCAACCCACATAAGTTCAACTACATATTCAACACCACCAACCAAGGTATGTTATTCCATCTTAGAGAAGCTTTACTCCAAGTCATGAGCTAAAGTAACTCGACAAGATGTGAATAAATCAAGATGCTTAAACGAAAAATGGCAACACCATTTTGAGCTTAAACGATGAGTATGACCTATGATCAAGTGATCTCACTTGACTCCTAAGTCAATATACTCTAACATAGGTGACTTTGTCGCCGACCATCTCTAGATGAAGTTCTCTTGTGCTCTTTTCTGTGTTTTTGCATTTGTCTCATGCATATTTGTTTCCCCTTCAAAAAAAACTTCATCTAGATTTCTTTCTGTTTGCTCTGCATTTTCTGCATCCAATTCATTGCATATCATTCAGTAAATTCCTTGCAAATCTTTGTGAGATCCTACTAGTCTAGTGAGCTGAGGTGACAAGTGTTTTCTCTGCGATGAACTCGGTTTCACCGACTTGTTGTTTTCGGTCCAATCGAATCCTTTCGGTACAACCGAAGCATACCACTCGGTGCCACCGATTTCACAACAGGAAAAACAGTTTGCCACTTATTCTGTGTTTCTTCTGATCCAGCTCCACTCAATGAATCTTGTCCTCTACAAGCATCACACTTATATAAATGCTTTGTTCTGTGACTCAAGGATCAAACCCTTCTTGGAAATTGATGTCAAAGGGGGAGAGAGAGATCACATCAAAGCTTATCACTTAGAGAGATCACATCAGAGAGGGATAGTATCACCTCCTTAGGGGGAGAAAGAGATCTCCAGGGGGAGAGAATACTCAAGTAGAAAGTATTTCTCAAGGATCCCAGATGCTTGGTGTTCAAGAGGAGAGATGCCACATGTCTTATTGAGGGGAAAAGACATGTTCATATGTGCTTATTTGCATTAGTTTGCATTAGCTATGTTCATTTATATCTTTCAGCTCTGATTTTCTGTTCCCTATCTTCTCCCAGTATCCCATGCTAGATTCATGGGGAGCAAGACATCTAAGGGAAAGAAATCATTTAAATTCATTGCATATCTTTACTCTTGGGGACATGTCTAATCCAATGTGGTATTTAGTACTCACTCTCTACATGTCATCCCAGTCTTGGTATTCTTGTGGTTTCTTCTGTTTGCTCTGGCTAGTAGATGTACCTGTGTTATCTAACCTTGTTTACGCAGGTTCATTCCATCCTAAGCCAACTCAAGACTACAAGGTAAGTATATGCATCACAATCATGTGTATGAGGAATTCTTGCTGATGTACATACTGTTTGCAAGAAGGACTCATGGGCATGAAGGTATTTTCTTTAATATTCTTTGCTCTGATGCATATGGCCAAGATACATGTAACACTTTGCCTACTCTGTCATGGTTATGCTCTCACATGCTTCTATATTCCATATTCACATGATTGCATACATGTAGGGGGAGCCTATGCTTGTTACATGTCTTTCCAAAGCTTTACTTGCTACTCTTTATATCTTTATCTAAAGCTTTGATGTATGTTGTCATCCATTACCAAAAAGGGGGAGATTGAAAGCACAAGTGCTCCCTAGGTGGTTTTGGTAATTGATGTCAACATATCTCTTGTTGGACTAACACTTTTATCTAGTATGTTTCAGATAAGTTCAATAATGGAGTGGCATGGACTAAAAGATGTGGGAACTCCTTCAAGATGCTAAGGACAAAGGATTGGCTCAAGCTTCAAGCTCAAGACTCTTCATTTTACATTTTAGTGATCCAAGATCACATTGAGTCTATAGGAAAAGCCAATACTATCAAGAAGGGATGAGGTGTTGCTTAATGAGTTTCTTGCTCCACAGTGCTTAGTGATATGCTCCAAAACCCTCAACTACTTTCCCACTTCCACACATATGTCCTAAACCTAAAGTCAAACTCGGCCCCACCGATTCTTTCTATCCGGCGCCACCGAGTTCAGATGTCATAGCCACTGCCACAAACCCTAGGCAAATCGGTCTCACCGATAGGGATCTCGGTCTCACCGAGATGGGATTGTAATCTCTCTGTTATGTCCATTACCAAAATCGGTCTCACCGAGTTTGAGCAACCGGTACTACCGAGATTACAATGCAAACTCTCTGGTCAACTTATTACCAAAATTAGTCCCACCGAGTTTGAGTAATCGGTCCCACCGAGTTGGCCTGACCAACTCTCTTGTTAGCTAATTACCAACATCGGTCTCACCGAGTTTGTGTAATCGGTCTCACCAAGATTACGTTATGCCCTAACCCTAACCATATTGGTCCTATCGAGTTGCATATCGGTCCCACCAAAAATCCTAACGATCACTAGATTTGCTGAATCAGTCCGACCGAGTTTATCAATTCGGTCCCACCGAGTTTGGCAAGTTGTGTGTAACGGTTAGATTTTGTGTGGAGGCTATATATACCCCTCCACCTCCTCTTCATTCGTGGAGAGAGCCATCAGAACGAACCTACACTTCCGGCATCCTTTTTTTTGAGAGAGAACTACCTACTCATGTGTTGAGGCCAAGATATTCCATTCCTACCATATGAATCTTGATCTCTAGCCTTCCCCAAGTTGCTTTCCACTCATATCTTCTTTCCACCAGATCCAAATCCTATGAGAGAGAGTTGAGTGTTGGGGAGACTATCATTTGAAGCACAAGAGCAAGGAGTTCATAATCAACGCACCATTTGTTACTTCTTGGAGAGTGTCGTCTCCTAGATTGGCTAGGTGTCACTTGGGAGCCTCCAACAAGATTGTGGAGTTGAACCAAGGAGTTTGTAAGGGCAAGGAGATCGCCTACTTCGTGAAGATCTACCGCTAGTGAGGCAAGTCCTTCGTGGGCGACGGCCATGGTGGGATAGACAAGGTTGCTTCTTCGTGGACCCTTCGTGGGTGGAGCCCTCTGTGGACTCGCGCAACCGTTACCCTTCATGGGTTGAAGTCTCCACCAACATGGATGTACGATAGCACCACCTATCGGAACCACGCCAAAAACATCCGTGTCTCCAATTGCGTTTGAATCCTCCAAAACCCTTCCCTTTACATTCTTGCAAGTTGCATGCTTTACTTTCCGCTGCTCATATACTCTTTGCATGCTTGCTTGCTATATGTTGTGAATGTTAAACTTGTGCCTAAACTCCACTTAAACTTAAAGAAGTTAAAAACTACAACTTTGGTACTTAGTGTCTAATCACCCCCCTCTAGACACCTCTTCTCAAGGTCCTACATTATCCCATGGGGAGTAATGACTTCACATCTAAGAAGTAGAGGTTGTAAGTTTATTGACGGTTAGCAAGCATTGTATTAGTCATTTGAATAATTCATGAAAGAATATTGAAGGAAGAGAGATTTCACATATAAATATATTATCATAGACATCTTTTATAATTTTGAGCACTAATTAAGAGTGACATGCTAAAGAGTTGATGTTGGACAAGGAAGACAACATAATGGGTTATGTTTTCTCGCATCTCAGTTAAAGTATATTGTCATGGATCATTCAAACATGTTGAGCTTGCCTTTCCCCCTCACGCTAGCCAAAATTCCTAGCACCAAGTAGAGATACTACTTGTGCTTCCAAATATCCTTAAACCCAGTTTTGCCATGAGAGTCCACCATACCTACCTATGGATTGACTAAGATCCTTCAAGTAAGTTGTCATCGGTGCAAGCAATAAAAATTGCTCTCTAAATATGCATGACTTATTAGTGTGGAGAAAATAAGCTTTGTACAAACTTGTTATGGAAGCAATAAAAGCGACGGACTGCATAATAAAGGTCCATATACAAGGGGCAATATAAAGTGACGTTCTTTCGCATTAAGATTTTGTGTATCCAACCCTAAAAGCGCATGACAACCTCTGCTTCCCTCTGCGAAGGGCCTATCTTTTACTTTATGTCTTCTACTTTATGCAAGAGTCAAGGTGATCTTCACCTTTCCCTTTTTCATTTTATCCTTTGGCAAGCACTTTGTGTTAGGGTGATCCTGATATATATATATATATATATATATATATATATATATATATATATATATCCAATTGGATTTACGTTTGCATGAACTATTATTGTTGACATCACCCAAAGGTGAATACGTTTGGAGGCAACATTATAAGCCCCAATCTTTCTCTGTGTCTGACTAAAACTTCATAACCACAAGTATTGCGTGAGTGTTAGCAATTTTAGAAGACTATATGATAGTTGTGTATGTGAAGTTTGCTAAACGAAAGCTCTGACATAGTCTCTTCCTGAAAGTAAGATGAATTGCAATTGTTTGATGACTAAGAATGAAGTTTGCTAGTTTTCAAGAAAGTTTATGGTCTATGCTTTAATATGTGAATTGCTTGTTACTAGTTCGTGAAAAGTTTTATGAGATGTACTACTATTATGACACATAAATATGCTAGAAAGGGTGATTGAAATTATCATTGATCAAACTTGTGCACCTTCTAGCATTCACACTTCATAAATTCTTTCTTTATCATTTACCTACTCGAGGACGAGTAGGAATTAAGCTTTGGGATGCTTGATACTTCTCCAACGTATCTATAATTTATGAAGCATTCAAGCTATATTATTATCTGTTTTGAATGATTATGGGCTTTATTATACACTTTTATATTACTTTTGGGACTAACCTATTGACCGGAGGCCCAGCCCATATTGCTGTTTTATTGCTTGTTTCAGTATTTCGAGGAAAAGGAATATCAAACGGAGTCCAAACGGAATGAAACCTTCGGCATCATGTTTTTTTGGAAGAATATCATCCTGGAGGCTTGGAGATCAAGTCAGAAGACCCTCGAGGAGCCCAGGAGATAGGGGGCGCCCCCCTACAGGGTGCGCCCCCTGTCTCGTGGACCCCTCGAGCACCCCCCGACCGACTTCTTCGCCTATATAAGCCTACGTACCCTAAAACCATCGAATATGAAGATAGATCGGGAGTTCCGCCGCCGCAAGCCTCTGTAGCCACCAAAAACTTCTCGGGAGCCCATTCCGGCCCCCTGCCGGACGGGGGACCCATCACCGGTGGCCATCTTCATCATCCCGGCGCTCTCCATGACGAGGAGGGAGTAGTTCACCCTCGGGGCTGAGGGTATGTACCAGTAGCTATGTGTTTGATCTCTCTCTCTCTCTCTCTCGTGTTCTCTCTCCTGTTCCCTCTATGGCACGATCTTGCTGTATCCCGAGCTTTTCTATTGTAGTTGGATCTTATGATGTTTCTCCCCCTCTACTCTCTTGTGATGAATTGAGTTTCCCCTTTGAAGTTATCTTATCGGATTGAGTCTTTTATGAGAACACTTGATGTATGTCTTGCCGTGCTTATCTATGGTGACAATGGGATATATTGTGCCTCTTGATGTATGTTTTGGTGACCAACTTGCGGGTTCCGCCCATGAACCTATGCATAGGGGTTGGCACATGTTCTTGACTCTCCGGTAGAAACTTTGGGGCACTCTTTGAAGTACTTTGTGTTGGTTGGATGAATCTGAGATTGTGTGATGCATATCATATAATCATGCCCACGGATACTTGAGGTGACAATGGAGTATCTAGGTGACATTAGGGTTTTGGTTGATTTGTGTCTTAAGGTGTTATTCTAGTACGAACTCTTTAATAGATCAATCCAAAAGAATAACTTTGAGGTGGTTTCGTACCCTACCATAATCTCTATGTTTGTTCTCCGCTATTAGTGGCTTTGGAGTGACTCTTTGTTGCATGTTGAGGGATTGTTATATGATCTATCTATGTTATTATTATTGAGAGAACTTGCACTAGTGAAAGTATGAACCCTAGGCCTTGTTTCCTATCATTGCAATACCGTTTACGCTCACGTTTACCACTTGTTACCTTGCTGTTTTTATAATTTCAGATTACAAAAACCTATATCTACTATCTATTTTGCACTTGTATCACCATCTCTTCGCCGAACTAGTGCACCTATACAATTTACCATTGTATTGGGTGTGTTGGGGACACAAGAGACTCTTTGTTATTTGGTTGCAGGGTTGTTTGAGAGAGACCATCTTCATCCTACGCCTCCTACGGATTGATAAACCTCAGGTCATCCACTTGAGGGAAATTTGCTACTGTCCTACAAACCTGTGCACTTGCAGGCCCAACAACGTCTACAAGAAGAAGCTTGTGTAGTATACATCAACCTTCCCGTACCCGTAGCGTAGCTAGCGGTGACCGGATGGCGTCGGAATCGACCTCTCCAACGGAGGCAGAGGGAGGAGGTTGCCGGAGATGAAAACGAGGGCGGCTTGGGGTGGCTCCAGGGTCTCCAGCAGGGTGGGTTGGCTTCACGGAGGAGAGGCGGAGGCCCTGGCGAGGTCGCCTTGGCTTGGGAGGGACCTGAGCTGTGGGAACGATCCGGAGGAGATCGCCGGCGAGCTTGGCTTCGGGACGGCAGCCCGCGGCCTGCCCGACCGGGTTGCGGCTTCTACTGGCTCGGGGAGGAAGTGGGAGTGGCTGCGGGTGCTCCAAGAGGCTGGGGTGGCTGCTTTTATAGGCGGGCGGCGAGGAGGGTTCGGGCTCCGCCGGAGGACACCTATCCACGACGCCCGACGATG